>NC_053167.1:129235626-129535626 GCF_016835505.1 Polypterus senegalus | reverse complement strand
TTCTATATTCCTTGAAGTGGAACACCAACCTTCAAACTTGTGGCTAAGAGTTTAATGCTTTAGACAAAGAGGATTCACAATGTCTGCACATTCTTTTTAAGGCGGCAAAATAAATGCATTTCAAAAGTGAATCTTGCACACATTAAACTTCTTAAAGTAAAAAGCTATACTTAAGGAAAATCAGTTTAAAATACAGAAAGGTACATTTATGGCAAACACCAGACTGCACACTTTCTCACAAAGGCTGCAGAAAGTCTGAAACAAAGTGTTCCTTTATATAAATAAAGAAAAACAGGATGAGAAACTGAATGTGTCTCTATTCTGAATGCTCTTCTACAAGTACTGGCTAATAAAAAGCCTTTTTTTTACTTGAATAATCAAGTAGTAAAGTTAAGGAAATCTGGATGTGAAACCAATTTAAGTTTGAAACAAAATTGATTATCATAGCCAATCAGTTTTCAATGCATAAAAGAATAATACTGCATTACTAAATGTATGAGGCATGAAGACAGCATAATTCTTCTTTATGTCTTAGGATTGTAGAATAAAACATTGTTGCAGAGGCCCTGGTCTATTGCTGTGTGGGTGGATGTGGGCCAGAAATGTGAGGGTTTGAAGAATGCGTGTGTAGCTTGGTAAATTCAGAGTGCATCAGAAAGCAGAATTAAACTGTTGTTGCATAAATGAAGATGTAATCTAGATCTATTTTTTCTTGTTCTTCTTCCTCCTCTAGCTTTTTGTTTTTGAATGCTTATAATAGACATGCAAAGTGCATGAGAATGTAAAGGAGCAAGACCAAAACTGAAACACAAACTTGTGTGATAAACTAAAATTTGTGATCATGTTTGCCACATACTAAAGTTACCTGAGATAAAGACCGTGCCAGTCACTCTACTGCGTACCCGGAAACCACATTTACTATGCTTCATCCTGTTTTACAATTAATAACAAATATTGAAATGTGTACTTTCTGAAGCTGTTACATATGCAAGATTATGCTAAAAAAAAAGCACAACCAGCCAAAAGACAAACCAATCAAAATAATGTATACAGATAAACAAGTTCACTAGTTAAAGGTACACAACATGCTCTAAGCCTTGCTGCATAAACAAGATAAAGGTCACTGCAATAAGCGTGCACAGGTAACAGGATATCCTGAGTGGTGAGACAAACAAAACAGATCCCTCAGGCCTCAGTCAGTGGAGTTGCAGCTCATCTGTTTGCCCCCTCTTTTTGTTTACTTGTTTTAGGCACATACCAAGCAACAAAACTTTTTAAGGAGTTTTCCTCTTTAAAGCTTGTAAAATTCCACAATTTCTTAGAAACAGCACACATTACCTAGGACAATAGACATATACATACTGACAGAAATTAATGAAAAAAAGAGTGTAAAGTAAACAGAACAACAATGGGTGTACCACTTGAGACAATTGCCCAATCTACACTCTGGCTTTGCAGTACAGCTGACTTAAGTCAAATGTGAATGTTAACTTTTCATTGTGAAACCCAACAGTTCATACTGTGATTTCTAACTGTTGTCAAAGGTATAAAACAATCCAAATTATGTATGTACAAAGTCACAGCAAAACAGAATACTATCAACGAGTGGCAAAAGTCTTTTTTTTTTTTTTAAGACTATCAGTACAATGCATTGGATGATGGGTGAGGTGGAGCGTTTATTAATATGAAGGGGAAAAATTATCCAGCATTGAGAATGGCTTCAGATGTGATCATGCAAAACTGTGTATCCTATAAAAAAAAAAAATAGTTGCTGCTGCTCCATTTCTGGGAGGTATTCTGTCCGATTACCCAAATCCTAAGCAATATGAACCCTTCTGCCATGAGCCAGAGATGCCCAACCCTGGCAACAATGATAATTTATTTTGGTGGTTAAGAATTTCTTTACCAATAAAGCGGGGAAAGATGTTGGAATAGGGATGTATGAAAGACGACATGATCTAAACAACCTGCCATGTGTTATTAGTTCAAGTGTCCTCACAGCAGGGGTGTGGAAATCAAATTTTTTTCTACTTGTCCACGGACAAGTAAATTTAGAAAATCCACTTGTCCGCCAGTTAAATTCACTTGCCCATAAACAAATAACAAAAGATTAACTGCCTAACAAGCTTTATGTGGTGAAAACATTTGCACTGCAAGTAAAATGACCGCATTTTATGTAGAAACAATGAATTTTATCAATAATATATAAAAGTTATCGATTGTAATGAAAAAATCAGATTACATCGTAATGTTGGCATGAAAAAAAATTACCGCATCTCCAAGCGTGTAAATAGTAAGGTAAAATACTTATGTAAGAATGTAAGAGTGCTTCCCCTTTGAAAAATCAGCCGTCATTTTGTAAACAATATTGAAGACCAATCTGAGACACAAAGAACATGCCTAAGTAGACTGTTTCCGCACAAAGTACATACCCAAATGTTTAAAATTTGAAAGTAGTGGTAAAAATATGCCCTGCACAACACATAAAATTCTTTTTTTCTCCAGAAAACTGCACTTGTCCGCGGACAACTGAAACCAGAAGAACACGCTTGTCCGACGGTCAATTTACCCGTGTCGGACGAGTCGGGCGTTGGATTTCCGCACCCCTGCCTCACAGAATAAAGATTGTGACTTCAGTGGTTGTGGAGAATAGATACTTTACTTCATCTTTTAACGCTTTAATTGTTTTGGTGGGGGACAGATAAAGGTGTGTACTACACTTTATTGCCTGTCCGAATTGTGACAAAACAGAGAGGTAGTGATATTGATACTAAATACTGTACATACTGACCTCTAAGGATTTATGAAACATTCTGACCTGTCATTGTTTACACACGTCTTAAACAACTATTATCATACACTGATAATTTCTGTATTATCTATATCTATTATTTATTATTTATTTACTTATTAAATTACATATCTTACACATCAATATTGCTGCTACTTGTTTGTCCTATCTTTGCACAATGTCTTGTCTTGTTTGTTTGTGTTTTAATTATAAATTTTAAAATTTTTATTCTATTTTTAATTTACTATTTGCACATCATGTTGTTACACTGTGGACCCTGAGCTTCGCAATTTCGTCTATCTGTATACTTGTATATGGTGTATATGGTTGAGATGACAATAAAGTTCACTTTGACTTTGACATAACCTATGCTGACAAAAGATGATAGTTCTTGTGTTGCATTACTTACTGGATGAAATGTGGTAGACAAAGCTGTGGTGCATTCACTTTCACATCTTTCTGGAAGATCAGCCTCACTTTAACCTAAGTACAAATTTTTTTCTGTAGCTTATAGTTTCTTACTGCATACTACCACAGAGCTCTTTTGACACCAACATACTACACTAATTTGAAGATGACTATCATTGACCCCTGACCCCGACCACACTTCCCAAAAAAAAAAACCAAAAAAACATGCGTCTACATAGCAGGTTTCACACCCTACTGGATAGCTGCACTTTTTAAAATAGTTTATTGATAGTTTATGATAAAACAAAACACATAAGATGCATTTAATCTTAATGAACTGTATATTTAATACTGAAGACAGCACATTTTACCACTTTTACGAATTTCACACCTAAACAAAAACTGAAGCTACTACAGTATACTCAATAACAGTTACTATGTTAGAGTCTACCATTTATTAAGAAGTGACATGACACCACAGTCCTGTTTTATGGTTTTACATTATATACCCACATACATGCACATACAAAATTAATGCATATATTGTACAATACATATGTAAATATATTACAAAATAAACAAATCAACATTCATAGCTTCTCTGTCAGCCCAACTTAAAATAAGCAGGTCAATAGATCATTTTGCTTTGTGTTACCTCGTGGCTGGGGGGGGCAACACCTCTTAAGCTGGAAGCTGACATTGTCGGTCTTCAGAATCTGGCCTGATAAGTGTTCCATAAGATCCTTCAGTGTTGGGTGGACCACAGTTGTTCCACACAATGTATATCCTTTGCTTGTAACTTCAATCTGAAAATTTTTATATTGCTTGTTTGGCCTCAAGTTGGAAGGTGACTCATCAATCTGTTGGAAAACAAGTTTTTTTTGTAATCGATTTTTATGACACAACATATTTAGTCTTACAATGCATAAACACTCACTGTTTTGATGCTGATATTAAAGGTGTTATTAAATTAAAATGAACATCTTTGAATGTGAGTTATAACTACTTAAAATGACGGTAAATGCAGAATTTTTTTTATAATCATTAGGGAAACACTTAAAAAAAATCAACCTCATGAAACAAGGCTTTATAGTGTAGTTAGTAATTTTTAGCAAAACCCATAGTTTGTAGAATGAAAGTTTAAAGGATTACCACATGCAAGTAAGAATTTTACTGTACACTTTACAAGTGTCAATAATGGCCCAATAAACTCATATAAGAAAAGAAAAACAGAGCGCAGCCAGTCATTCAATTTTAGACTAAACTGGTTTTGCTAAATAAGAACTATTTTGTAAGGTTGAGATATGCTGATAGCGCATTGTGGCACCCACCACATGGATTGGGACACAAGTGCAACAGGTGACAACCTCCGCACCACACTGGAACAGCGAGTTTTATATATATATATATATATATATATATATATATATATATATATATATATATATATATACACACACACACAAACAGTGGCTGGAGTGCCAATCCTGCTACAAACGACCAAATTTTCATTGTTAAGTTGCAGGACTGGATGCGAATTAAGATCATACCCAGAACGAAGCAATTGCAGTTTAAGGGCCTTGATCAGGGCCCAATGAAGTAGAGTCACTTCTAGCATTTATGGGATTTGAACCGCCAACCTTCCTATTGCCGGTGCAAACCCTCAGAGCCATCATTTGGTAAGCAAATGATTTTATTAATATCATTTGAGACATCAGTAGCAAGGTTCTAAATCTTCTCAAAATGTTAGCTAAAGCAATAGCAGAATGTACAGTAGTTTGAAGCTTAAAAGAAGCAGATCCAGAGCAGCAGTCATCTTTCTTATGTTGATATAATTTTTCTTCTTTTGGTTTTATTTCTCAATTTTAAATGCAAGTACATCCACCTTCACATTAATAAATAAACTTCTCCATTTACAGTTCAGAACACTACTCATTCACAAAAACAACTATAATAAAACTAAATATCTATTTAAAAAATTTTTAAACATAAAATGGCATGTGAAGTTTTATTAATCTTTAAAGAACATTTCTGGCGCTGTTTCAAAAGGATGGTAGTAAGTTAACTTACCTCATCACAAGCTACTGTCATTAGAATGTTGTTATAGTCTGTGCAGCTCCACCGTAAGACATACATGCCCTCTTCATTTCCTTCAGCTTTTAGCTTGTGAACGGCATACTCAGTACTGAAAAAAACAGAAAGAGAGCTGGGTCTTACAGTTAAAGTTCAGATTGCTTGTATCTCAAGAACAAACCCATCTAAAGTACCTGTATTTCCTCACAGCCATTCAAAGGAAACATGTTAAATATTTCCAAAGAGCCTAAAGAATATATGTTTAAAAACAATGTATGAACACCATGCTTAAAACCGAACCAAAAAAGGGTAAAATGCCTTCTGACAACACAGCACATTTTTATATTATGCTGTATAATGCACAATATCTAAACAAAGTTAGAATGTGGGGTGTCGCCTATTTTGAAAAAAAAAAAAAGCTATGACTAAGGCCTTTAATATTATATGGTAGCCCCATTATGCATAACATAAAATGTCTTAGAAATGAAGTTGCTAAATTTAGCAAGGTTGCATATAAACATGTGTAGCAGAATTTATGCAAACACAATAACCAGACCTTAAAAAACACTTCACCTACCTATGTCCCATTGCAAAAACAAAAAAAGGTAATCAATTGTCTCAATAAATGTGGTAATTTGCCTTAAGGAGTCAGCCAAATAAATAATATATATTATTACAGGCTAACATACTGTATTTAAAAACAGAATAAAAAGTGTCAAATTTTAATTCCAAGACGTAATCTCATCATTTTCAAAAAGCATGCAATTAAAACTAATCGTTTTTAGAAAACAGAAATACGACGCCGCGCTACAGGGAAGGGTTGCTTGTGCTTTTATCCATACTGTAGAAGAAAATAGGGAAAGTTAATTTCACACTGGCAAGCCATTATTTTTGTAAATGTTTATATGTACCAATATTGAACCAAACTGAAATTTAAATAACATTAACTTACCAAATTGGCCCATGGCATCCTGTCTGAAGGTTGTGAACAACTGAAGGTGGAGCAACATCAGTACATAAGTAATGGTGGGCATCTACCGTAAGTCTAAAGTAACCATCAACAAGTGTAATAAAAGACAATGCTTCATCGCGAGAAGACAGCATCAACTCCTAAGATAAAAATAACACACATCATTGGATTTCAGAACTTAAAATGTAAAGCTGGTGAAGACTCATTTCAATACATTGAATAGGACAATTTCACTTAAGGATGTTATCTGAACCATGGACTGATATTCAGCATTTCATATTTAATATATGTACAGTATTTGTAAATATTTAAATTTGAGTCTGGGTACTATATGTACAGTACTTTCCCATATGACATACATAAAACTAGTATGCATATAATTGTGCTGGGACCATGTGTACAGCCTGTTAACTGTTAAATCATTACTCAAAAAGAGCTGCTCTAATTTCACATTTCTTTACGGTATGTTCAAGAAGTCTCCTGGCATAGTTAAGAAGAATGCTAAATTAAAAATTTCATTCAACTGATTTGCTGGTTTTGAATTAAAAGATTTTGAGACCTGGTTCGATGGTGTGTGCAACTAATCACAATGTTTTGTGTATTATCATGAACACATGCATCTACTCTGTTTGCAAGTCCCCAAAACTATATGAAGACATTAAAATTTTCAGCAAGGCGGTGTGTTAGAGTGGAAATGTTTGAGCCTGGGGTAGCACTTATTTAATTTGCTTCCATCTATGTAGTGTGTCATATTAATGTGGTACAACACTCTTTTGTGAGTGTAGTTGCATCTTCTTGGTAAATATTTTTTCTATACTGCTAGTGACCTTGGGCCTCATGTATGAACGGTGCGTACGTACAGAAATGTTGCGTAAGAACTTTTCCACATTCAAATTGCGATGTATAAAACCTACACTTGGCATAAAGCCACGCACTTTTCTACAGTACCTCATACCCTGTCATATGTAAATTCTCTGCTTGGTTTTGCAGACTAGCGGCACCCAGCGTCAAAGCAGTGCTACTGTTCCTGTGTGGTTACTCTTTATTTCTTAGATCCACATTCCTGCCGAGGCTTTATAAATACACCGAAACTGCATATTGTTTATTAGTGTAATGCATATGATTGTAATTAACTTGTAACAATATAATGGTCCAGGGAATAGCCATAGTATTCCAAATACCATAACTGCTTTAGCGTTGTTACTCTCACTGCACCTTTTTCTTCTTCTTTCAGCTGCTCCCATTAGGAGTTGCCATAGCGGATCATCTTTTTCCATATTACTCTCACTGCACCACTCAGAGTATTTATATCACTGTATCTGAGTGTGAATCACAGCAGCAGCTGAGCGGAAAGAGAATTATCGGTATACAGCATCAAGCATACGTTGCCTCAGTCACGGCAAAACATTTCAAAGCCTTTCCTGTACGGACCTCGCAGTTCAGAAACAGTTTCATCCCAAGAACTATAAACGCACTCAATCAGTTGCTCCTTGTAGAGCTGTTTGTACTTATAAGTACAATCACCTCACTGCAAACTTGCACTACAGTTATAATATTGCACAACCTGCGCCACTTTATAAAGTGCGTATTTACATATGACGATATTTTTAAGATGAAATGCAGCAAAATATGTTGATTATATTATATAGATAAAACCTTAACTTCATTTAACTAATCTGTATTGTTAATAATTAAACATGTGAGGACAAAGTTCCGCAGCGCTAGCTAGTTCACAGATTGATCCTACCTTGTGCTGTATTCTTACTAGGGGTGACGCGACACTGGAAGGATAGATGGATAGAATAATTAAACATGTACTACAAAGATATTTCGATGTTCCTTAAGAGTATTCAAGAATCGTTGTTGTAAGCTTACAGATGGCTTAACGTCTATTACAGAGCTGATTGCCTGGCGATTGGGTATTTGGAGAAAGAAAATTAAGCACAGGAATTGGAGGTTAGTACGTTTGAAAGAGACAGTACTGCTACAATAATTTCATCGAAGGTCATGCACAATCACACACTGTGTTCCCCTCTTTAATAACGTGCTTTAACTCCTATCATCAAGAAAAAGATATCACGTATACATCTCAGTATAATAATTATTCAGAGAGATGTACTATCACGAATGTATTGGATTCTGTGTCCTGTCGGAGAAAGAGAAAGCGGAAGCACATAGTGATTCACACACACATAGAGCACAAGATCAAATACAAAACAAAGCATTTAACGTGCTACTTTAATTACGATGTGATTTTAGAAACTGGTTAATTAAACGATTTTAAGATGAAGTTTATGATGTTCTACTTTAATGACAAAATAAACTACTTAATTAAAGTGGAAATTTCGAGATTGAAGTTGACATTTCGTGCTTTTTCCTACTGTGTGCCTTTTTTTTCTCTATACCCTAATAAGCTTTCATATGAAACTCAGACGGTGGGCTACGACTCGCCTTTTCACAGCAACTTTGATATGTGACAACTTCTTTTTGGGCACTGTGTGAATTTGTGAAGTTAAGCTTTCAAGTTTCTCAAACACACTATGTAAGTCGATCAGCTTCCTTTTGTTGTTTATACCACTGTTTAAATCAACAAAAAGTACGTTTTTCCTCCCCTTGGTATTCGCTGAAATTCTTATATTTTCCCCTGTGCTTTTCCCATTGTCTTTTTACAGAATGCTGAGCTTAAGGGCTATTTATATTGATTTGCATATTCATAGAGGAGTAACTCTGGGAGGAATTGGGGTGGGACAGAAGGCGCGTGCACGTGCGTTAGTTTTCACGCTGACCGGGATTTATGGAGCAGATGAACTTGGAAGGTGGAGTACGCACAGATTCCTGAATCTGGATTTTTCTGTGCGTAAGCACATTTCGGCTTTTGTGCTTATGCCATGTTATAGTGTGAATTCTATGCACATATACCTGTGCTGTAGCTCAGTTATTGGCAAAAAACTCTACTGCTGTTAAGCAGCAACAAGTGATCCTAAAAAATCAAAACTGACAAGAACTGAAGTCAAAAACATTCTGCAACTCAATGTCATCTTATAAACAGAAAAAATTACCATTTTTTTGTTATCCTGCTTGTAAATAGTGACAGCAGATTCCTTAATGACGATGTGTGTGATTTCATTAAAATCAGAGAAGAGGTGCCAGCCTTCCTTAGAAACATCTTTCTTATTTTTGTCCACTTTGTTTTTCTTTGATTTGTATTTTTCCTTTGAAATGACAACAACCTGTTTTACAAACATAAATATGCAATGATTTGTGAGAAAGGGCTTAAGTTAAACTGACTCAAATTAAATACTTTCTAATAGCATCTTTTAACTATCACACTAAAGATATTGCAGTTTTTAAATACACAAACATCAATGTGAAAATTGAGCACTATAAAGTAAGGTGTTCTACTAGAAAATGAATCTTTTTGCGATAAAGAGCCCAATTAAAAACAAATATACCAAAATGGTCATCCAACATCTCCCTGAACATTGCTACAAGTCTGCCAAATTGACTTAGATGGGACCAAGCCTTAACAGACCTTTCACTTTTGACTACATAGCAGTGTCTTCACTTTACCTTCTTCCAAAGGATGACAATGAGCCACTATTGCATTGTGCAAAATACAAAATAATAACTACAAACAAATTCAAGATCTGTCACTTCAGGATAAAATATCCTTGATACTTAAACTGCAGTAAGCACATTAAATGTAAAGTGAAAACTGTTTAGCTTCATCTCCACAAGGTGTCTTTCCTCTGTCTATGTTAAGTTTGTTGTGACTAAAACATTTTAACATGCCTTAAAACCTATTTGAAAAACTTTTATGCACATATTGAATATCTGCGATACAGAACTATAACACAGGTACATGCACACTAAAATAGCGGCTAAATTAACTTTTCCAAACTCTACATAGCACTATATAAACAAACGCTCATTCAGAAGTGACTTTAAATGTATTTAATCAAACATAAGAAATTTGACAAACGTGAGACCATTCAGTATATCAAGCCAGTTTGTTTAGCTAACAGCCAAGTTGTCTCAATATGTTATAACATAACAAATCATATCAACAAGCACTCTTTCTTGGCTTTATATCTGTACCCACTTCTTGTGTAAATGCTGAACTACTATTCTCCTTTGTACTTGTCACATTCACCTGCCTGTCCTGCCACTCCTATTTTGAAAAAGCCTCTTTTCTTGTCTAGCAAGGCTGCCATAAAGCACCTCTGGATATTAAATGTCATTAAAAATTCCTAAAAAAATTACACGCAAACCACCAATTGGACTGGCTAGCAAAGTAATGATAAATGGTGATTAGGAAAAATCAGGAATGAGCTAGAACAACAAAACTGACCGTCACATACAGCTCCTATCTTAGAACACTGGGTTTACTTGTTAATTTCAACAATGGTTGATGGTTCCAGGAAACAATAGGAGTACTATATAAAAATAAATTATTGCAGAACAATGGAAACCCCATTATGGTTAATTTACTAGATGCATAGCATAAAAATAGCTAATTTTAATGAAATAATGATGGGTAATTGTTTATGACTAGATGCAGAGAACATAGCTTAGTGGCTGGAGCACTGGAGTATAGAAACCACAAGACTGGAAGATCTCCTCTACTGAATCATTGCATGGTCCTTTAAAGTCTGCAGATTTTTGTTGTTGCCATTTTAGTATGCACAAATTTAACTTTTGAATCAAATAAAAAAGCATCTTTGCAGTCAAACAATGAAATTCTTATCACAAGCATACCACACCTAGTATGTGCTAGGAAGAGGGCAGGAAACCATGTAAAACTGCATTTCAAGACTCTGAAAAAATAAATACACGTAGTTTTAAGCTACTGTTTTCACTACTGCCTTGAGAATGGGAAAGGCGCTATACAAATAAAATGAATTATTATTGCTGCTTACTGGTTTAGTACTCCACAAAAGAGAGCAGGATCAATTACAAATACTGTATATGTTTGTGAGCAAACTAGTTAATTTTAAGTTATAATCAAAGAATTTGTTATAGAGAAAGTTGAGTGGTTAAAATTGAGAACAGTTCATTTTCACGTTAAGAAACACAAGCTATTTATAAATAAAATTATTTAAGATATTTAAAATAGTGATAGAAATATCCAATGCTGTAACCACAAATGTAAAACCTTTAAAAAAGAACAAGAAAGAAAGGCAATGTGTCTGAACAGAGAACAGCTTCTAAAATTATTCTGCAGCTATCCCTTCAACACATACCATACATCCTTCAGACTGTTTTCCTTATACATTTACACTGTTAAATCTATTATAAGCCCCTAGGTCTATGGGTGTGTGAATATTGGACTATAATAAAATAGCTTTAAAGCTTTCATCAATTATTATGGACTTTTATGCTGCTGAGATTGGACACCATTTCTCTGTGTTGATATTAGTTTACTCTATTTTCCTCCCACACCAGCCAGCTGTGGAGAGGTTGGGAGACCACTTATGAATTGGCCCGTTAAGAGTAAATGAGGGTTTGGTTCATACTTGCTACTGACATTGCCATTGATGCAGTCAAGATAAACTAAATCCCTTTATAACATTCTAATATTATTAGTGGGTTTGAAAAAATGAAAGGAATTGTTTGAGGAATTCAAAAATAAAAATAAACTAAATAAACAAAAAGAAACAAACCGTACAAAACAAACATACATTTGGTTTAATCCTCCACTGTATCCCAGTATTCCCAGACACTTGCACTTCATACTGTTGTGGGTTTTCCCCATCAAATCTGTTTGGAGTATCTCTTTCATTCTCTGAAGATATTTGTAAGTGGGAAACAATGTAGACTTCTGACCCAAAATTGGTTGTTAGAGTCTCCAGGGTAGAAAGGTACTTGACTTTTAGATCATGGAGGGTAACACTACTATCAGAAAAAGTCTTGTTGCTGAATTCCTTCAAGAAACTTTTGAAGACATTGTTGATTCGAATGCGTGTCAGAAGGTTTCTTTGCTTGATCTTCTTATTCAGGGATTCTGGAATGTGCCGCTTATAACTGTAAAGCACAAATAATTAAATACTCTGTTATTTGTTATTAATATTTTCAGTCATACGGCTGTATTAAACAAACTATGTAACCTTTAAAGGTATTTTTAAACTCCTAAAAGTCAAGAATGCACTAGCAAACTGAAAGTTTAACCTGGTGTGTTGTATAGATTGCTCATGACATAAATAATACACGATATACTACAATAGTATTTTTTTACCTTATATCTCCTGAGGACCCTTGAGATTTATTTTCATTAGTGAAATGTGATATTGCCAAAACAGCCATTCCAAGGCATTCATTTTCAATCTCATGGACTTCTTGGTTGGTTTGTGGATTTCGTACCGGAGCTGAGCCTTTAACAAAATCATGCTGTCCCTAGTAATAAGAAAAAGACAACTTAATCAAAGGTTTCTGTGTCAAAAACATAGTTTTCTGATTTTATATACACATATACATACATACATACATACATCATATACACATATATATATATACATATACATATATATATATATATATATATATATATATATATATATATATATATATATATATATATATATATATATATATATATATATATATATATATATATACATTATATATATATATATATATATATATATATATATATATATATATATATATATATATATATATATATATATATATATATATATATATATATATATATATATATATATATATATATATATATATATATATATATATATATATATATATATATATATATATATATATATATATATATATATATATATATATATATACACACATATATATACATACATATATACATATATATACATACATATATATACATACATATATACACACATATATATATATACATACATATATAGGAGCTATTGAGGAAGTCCAATTTGCTACTTAAAACATAAAGGATCTCAAGAACAGCTAGCTTGCATTTTAGCTAATTATAAGAATACCCGAAAGAATGTTTTGCACAGAAAACGTACATAAAAAGTAGCTTACATTGCTTTTAGATCACCCATGTCTAATCTCAAAATTCAAATTTACTCATTTTATTGTAGTATTACCACAATTTTGTTCATTGTATGTCTATTTTAGAGGAAAATTCAACCTGAGATTTCTTAGACCTTGGCTTAATCCTTACTGTGGGAAGTTTGAATGTTTTTCCCACATCAGTTTACTGCTAAAGTCTAAGTAAATTTGTCACTGGGCAAAACCTTTAGAACACAGAACATAACAAATCTGACAGACACAAGGAGAACATTCAGTCTATCAAGGTTACCCATTTTTGGTAATAGCTAAGCTGTCTTAATATCTTATCTAGATTCAACTTAAAGGTTGTGAAGGTTTTGTTTCACCTCCATGACTCCATAGCTTGTTCTACATTTCTAAAACAATTTGCATAAAGAAGTCCTTCCTGGCTCTGTTCTTAAATGCGCTTCTCTTTAATTTCCACTGATGTCCTTGAGTACGAGTCAGGGTTAGGCTGAATGAATTCTGCTGGATCTATTCTATCAATGCCTTTGAGAGTTTTGAAAACCTAGATTATGTCACCATGCAATCTTCTCTGCTTGAGACTAAACAGGTTTAATTCGCGGAGCCTGTCACAGTAGGGCATGTCCTTAAGTCTTGGGATGTACCTGATTGCTCTCCTCTGGACAGCATCAAGCACTGCTTTGCCTTTCTTTCTTGTACTGCAAACAGTACTCTAGATGTGGTCCCATTAGGACATTACAGTCTAAGCATAATGCCCCTCAATTTATATTCTAGTTTTTACAATATAAGCTAACATTTTATTTGTCTTTTTAACTCTTTCCACACATGACTTGCATGATAAAAATGTGCAAACATATACAGTAGTAAACCTCTAATCCTTTTCAGAGGTTCCATTCTGTAAGGCAGTGTCTCCCATCTTGTATTTATAACAGACATTCCTGTTACCCACGTGTAGCACTTTGCTCTTTTCTACATTAAACTGTATTTTACAAGCTTTTGCCCAGATCTGAAGCTTATCAAAGTCATTTTGAAGTCTAAACAAATGAGCTTGATGGTCTGAAAGGACTCCTCTAGTTTGTCAATTGTTTTTATGTTCTAATGCTAGAAAAATCTGTATGCTTCAGAGACATCAAATAAGCTGCTCAAAGAAAAACTGTATTCCATGAGCACTTACATCATGGCATGTATAAAAAGTATTCCTTTAGTATGCAGAAAATCATTATATTATTTCCTTTGGTCTGAGCTGATTCTTCCAAATTAGAATTAGCAGGGGCCCTTTTAAACAGGGTTCAACAGTTAATTATTGTTTTGTTTTTCTTTGCGTTTCTAGTCAATTACGTTGGTGACTTTCAGATTACATTACACTAATGTACCGGTTAAGAACATCTTTCTGTTCAAATAAAATGAGTAGAGATACAAATCCCAATGTGTCCAAATTAATAAGCATGAGTAGTACTGCAAACCTGCGCGAACAGATATTCCAGAGACGAGGCATCAAGGAGCGGTGTGCCTTCAGGCATCTTCTTGGGACCATAACCATTTCTCTGTTTGTTCAGTGAGTGTCGCCACACGGGGGGCTCATTTTCATTTGTCCCGTGCCAGTTTGTGAAGTAAAATCTGTCAGGTTGAACAGATGGTTAGTACTTAAAAATAATATTAAATAAAGGTTTGCTAATTAACTAAAAACTTCTCTTTTAGCTGTTTAATTACGGCATCCATTTCCTTAATCACCATTTACCATTGGCTTTTGATGCTCAGAATCATAACTGAACAGTAAAAGGTTTGAGACTTTTAAATTTAGAAACAAGTGTTGGATTAAAACAGATACAAAAGAGACATGAACTGCACTTTTATTTGTGCAAAAATCCACAAAAAATATAAGCACATGGTAATGATCACATGACAACCAGCAGGATACTTCATATACATTGAAAGGCAAAAATAATGGGAAAACGAGGTAAAAATGAGTAATTTTTGTAGCATAATAATAAAATGAGAAGTCTAGGTGAAAAGATTAAAACCAAGACTAAATATAAAATGTCTGCTTTTACATCTGGGCAATGTTTTACATAAAAAACACAATATTGGGGTAAAAAAATTACATTTGTTGTACTCTGTCCCCCAGTTCCGGATGAGCAGAGGTATCAGGACCAATTCATCCGAAGTGAAATAAAGTAGGTTAAAGTTAGTATGTGGTTGCATATCCCTGATATGTTATAACTGCCACAAGTCTGTGACCCACTGATATTGCCAGGCCTTTGATAACTTCACTTGGCACACTCTGCCAAGCCCTTATGGCAACCTTTTTCATTCGGTGCTTGTTTGGGGTCTATTTTTCCTTTTCAATAGGTGAAACTGGCTTGGCCAGTCTGTAAGTTTTCACTTTTTCGGTCTGATGAACTTCTTAGTTAGGTGGGCAGTGTGTTTCAGGTCATTGTCTTGTTGTATTATGAGCTTGGAGGAGGCCAGATGTTTCTGTATACTTCAGAATTCATCCTGCTGCTACTATCACCAAGACAGACCAGTAAGCCAGTTCCAGAAGTTACGATGTATGCCCAGGCCATGACACTGGCTTGTCTACGATGAACCTATGTACTTAGGATAATCTGCAGTTGCTCTCTTTCTCCATACTTCTCCCTTCCCACCTTCACTATGTTAAGTGTTCAACTTTACCTCCTTTGTCCATAAAACATTTGCTCCAGAACAGTTCTGCTTTATATTTGTACTACTTTGTGAGTCCCATTTTGGCCTTTCAGTTCTTGGTGCTGATAAAAGGTTTGCATCTTGTAGCACAGTCTCTGTATTTATTCCCTTTCATTCTTTTGCAAATGGTAGATAGTGGTACTTTTGCTACTGCACGATGAAAACTTTCTTTTATTTCTTTGGATATTAATTTTAGGTTTCTCTTCTCAGTCTTAACAATACCCCAGTAACCAGCTGCCAAGATCTTCCTGGGGCATCCTGCTTGTTGCAAATTACTTTAACCTCAAGTGGTTTCATTATTTTTTCACAATACTCCACGCTGTTGATTTTGGAATGCCGAGTCGTTCAATGGTTCTGATGAGTATTTGCTCTAATATCAGTTTCAAAATTGCTTGCTGTTCTTTGCCGTCATAGTCAGTTCTATAGATTTTGTCTTGTTTTGTAACTTTGATGTTGCAACAAAACTACAAATGCAAACACTGGTGACTACCGGAAATAGGAACTCTACAAAATCAAAATCGTGTGGATAATTTAGGGAACATGAACACTTGAGCCTGGGGAACTAAACACAACAAATGTCCTTTTATCCAAAAATCATTTAAATGTAAAATGAAGTTGAGAAATAAAAAGCTGACATTCTGTACTTTAGTCTCAAATTCAACCTTTCACCTAGAATACATATTTTATGAATATAGTTAAAATAACATCACTGCATCATATTATTGCTTCTCACCTTGCATAAAGAATAAGCCTCTTCCTAGACTGCACAACTTGGAACTAAATGACCAAGAAAGTGCACTTTAAAAAGGGTTAACAAGATGAGGTTATAACACAACAAGCCATCATCAGCTTCTTGAGATTAGAATAATAGGTGAACTGGGACAACGAAGGGGGACAAAGTCACAGAAATGTTACATTTTTACAATTTCATTTTGCTGCACTGGAAATCTGATATATTTCCACAATTGTGGCAAATTCCATTAATCCCATTAGAGTGATATTTTTGGATAAGCTTAACTGTGGCAAATGTATTTTAATTCTTTTTGGTGCAACACCTACCTTGTGACCAACCACCACCTTGTCCAAATATTGTTACTCTCTCACTCACACACACTACTATATATGGGTCATGAGGCTGCATGGTCACTGGTAAAAATATTAGCATCTTCACGCATCACTATGACTTGTTTGCCCTCACTTTATGTACCTTAATAGCTCTGAGGTACCAATTTAATGTTATAAATCATTATTTAGATTAAACTAACTGCTCCTGATAATCACCAACAAATTGGGCCCAGGTCAGAAAGTAAACAGCCTCCCTTTACTTTTCTGAACTTATTAATGCCACTGCAATCACAAGATACAATCATGCTTCAAATGCCAAAATTAAAAAAAAAAACTAATGGTGGGGCAAACTTTAAGCTACAGGCCTACACAGTCTAAAATGACATACTTGCCAATATTAAAGAGAACCAATTGGTCTCTGTAATATTCCACCAAAAAATGATCATTTTTGTATCTGTTAACTCTTATAATCTATGTAATCTGTTAATGCTTACAGTGATGGCTGAGAAAACTTAAACAAATGTTTTTATGGACAACCAAGATAGCAACATTTCTAAGAAAATGTGGTAGAATGGGGACCCACCTTAAATAGCAAAGAAGATCAAAATGTTCATGAAAATAATTTCAAAATGACTTACATTGCAGAATATATATGTAGGTGTCCAGTCATATTCTGAATAACTCAGAAATGTAACTTCTTTGAAACATTTTAAATCTTTTCCAGAAAATCCTTCGCAAACACCAGTGAAGTACATACAAATAGGATTGAGTTGTTTATTTTTTTCCTTCTTCCCCTTTATTCAATGGTCAGGATTCATGCACTATCATAGTTTACTCATTGGTTACATGGCACTTCACATATCAACATTGTAAAGCATGCATTGAGCATCAAATCAAATAGCCCAGGAAGAGCTGGAATTTGTAGCGGAGGATGGAGAAGTCTAGACTAAGTGCTTGGCTTACCGCCATCGCGACCTTCACCAGGAAAAGTGGTTTCAGAAAATAATAAGAGAAGTTAAAGAAATTCATAAACTGGAAAGTATGCCTCATATTTGCCCATAGCGGAGGTGTTTCAAAAAGCAGGCCTTCAGTTTACTGATGCAATTTCACTGGTTTATTCAACTTAAATTCAAAAAAGCTTAACCTTATTTGCATGTGCTTTACTATTAAACATAAGCTTTTTTATTTTAGAAAAAGGCACATTTAAAAATGTGTCAAAAGATACAGGTTAGTGACATTGTGAGCATGTAACTAGCTGACATTTAGATTATATGGTACAAGTAATTTGAGATTTATTTTCATGGACATTTTGATGTAGCTTTTAGTTTTTCCAAGATGGCTCCCCATTTAAGTTCACTGTAGCAGGAATTCTGTCATTTCGGTGAATACATGGGATCAAAACTTTTTCTGTGAGATATTTTATTGGACATTTAAATGCAATCCGTTGCTGTTCAAGCTGGATTCCCCATTCATTCCAATTATAGCAGGAATTTTGTTATCTCTGCTCAGACATCACTGCAAACAATGAAGAGTGAACACCAGATGCGCTGATATCATCATTTCTGGGTGTAGTACTCTTTTAAACCAAAGCACAATGCTCAATATCGTAGCATACTATACCTCTTGATATAGCTGCTGCTAAGGATGTTCATTTATCTTAAAAATTGTGGAAATTACAAGTTATAGTCAGATCAGGTTGGGAAGCATGTACTGGTACAATGTGTTGCTGCACACACCACACAATGAAACAGCTCGGGATCCTGGCTGGCAATCCTCCAGGCAGACACACGGTCCAGTCCCACCCTCCAGAAATTACCATCCATCTACCGCAGAAAATTGTTACGTGGACATCCCCTTGGCCTGGTCCAGCTGCCTGGGTCCTTAACAGTGAGGATCCTGTGAGCCAGATCACCCTCGGGGGAATCCCACCACATGGTCATAGTGCTGTTAATGACATTCCATCACAATGCAGGTAATGTGCCTCACTCAGGACTCAAACCAGCAGTACCCAAGGATTCTCCAAAGAGACACAGTGCCAAGTCTTAGTCTTTGTGTCAGGTCACTGGATAGGGTCTATGTCTCACAACCAGATAGCCAAGGTATGACATTTAACTGCATTCGGCCCGGCAAACAGCCCTCCAACTTACAGGAAAATCATCGGCATTGGTGGCAGTACTAGCACTCCAGCCACCTAAAAGAAAAAGAAAAACTTCATACAGCTCTGAGACGACAGACAGGACTCCTTTCTGCTCCATGTGGGGGTAGTTCTGCTATAGCCACCCATAGGAAGGCTACTAGCATTATGAAGGGGATGGGAAAGGCCCTCGGGGGCCTCATCCCTGGAAGAGTCATAACTGCCGGAGAGCCAATGGGGTCAGGCCTGTTAGGGATTGGAACTGGTGTGGTGCTGAGGCGTCACCTGCTGCATGGTAGCACTTGGGTCACAATTTCAGGAAGCACATCTGGGTAGGCATGTGGAATGTCTTATCTCTCTAGCATGATGATCAAGTTATAGGCTGTTACCAACTTTTGGCCATTCTCCTTTTCAGCTTGATGCCCTGCGACACCTTTCTTTACTGTCCACTTATCCCGACTTTTATGTTTGATCATCACAGAGTGGAGATTGTCAAACACAATCAAAATCACCTGCATTTTTCTGAGAGAGGCTGGAGAACCAGCAGGCTAACAGCAGATGGAATCTGTGTCAGATAAAATAACACTTCTTTCCATCTTTCTTGATATATACAACCATTAGTTTTCTTCTTTTTAATTAATATTTAGGTGTTTTTATGAGAGTATATTTATGTTAATGCTGCATAGGTTTGCATTCAGCACTCTGCTGTTCTTTTATTTGAGATTCATCAAATCTCCAAATGTGTACAGCAATTTCAGATGATAAACTGCAGTCTATCAGTGTAATATTATGATAGGATGACATTACAGCACTCTCTAGAGTCACAGTCACCCAGTTGGGTCAACCGTCTCACCAGTTAGAAAGGGAAGGTGCTCAAAATCTTACCAGCACAAACAATAATTGGTACATAGGTTTGTCAGTTATCACTCAAGGTGCTGAACTTGTGTGTACCCAGGATATAAAAATAATCAAACAGAAAAGGTAACCAGTTTTCTGTGCGCTGCAGACTCTCCTGCACACTTCTGTTAACACAACCTCAGCAAAGAAATAGAGTTAAGCACCTTTCACTGCTATAGAGAATTCAGGTGCTTTGACCTTAACACTAGAATTACCAGAGACTACGAAAAAACTCTTAGATCCGTCCCACCTTAAAATGCTTCGGCACCTTTCCGTCAGCATCTTTTGTCCTTTAAAATTATTGATAAGCAGCAAATAGCCTGCTATCACATCCCCCACCCCACACAGTTTGCTCAGCTCAAGTCTGTTTACCTGTATGTCAGTTGCTTAGAGTTGTATAAAGTGAGAAGTCAAGCAAAATGACACCTTTTATAAATACTATATCGTTATTTGGAACACTTGCATTTCATGTGTGTTCCGTGTCTACAACGATCTATGTAAACGCATCGTTAAAACAGAAACGTTTTTCATGTTTTAGTAATAACTGACAAAATAAAGACATGAAGTGTATAATGTGTGAAGCCTGAATTCCAAATATCAAAGAAACATTTTCACAAAAGGTACAAATATAATAGAACAAATGCGCTTCCATTCAAAAATATAACTGCAGAATAACAACCCGTGTTAGGGTGTGACATTGATGCGCAGTTGCTACAACAGCTTCGGTGGCGCAACGGTATGAACTGTTGACTGGTAATCAAAGTTTCATGGGTCCGGGATCAAACTCATAAATATATACACACATACATATTCATACACACACAAGCACACAGCTCAAAAAATTAAAGGAACACTTTTTAATGAGAGTACTGCATCAAGTCAATGAAACTTCTGGGATAATGATCTGGTCAGTTAAGTAGCAGAAGGGGTTGTTAATCAGTTTCAGCTGCTTTGGTGTTAATTAAATTAACAACAGGTGTACTAGAGGGACAACAGTGAGACAACCCCCAAAATAGGAATGGTTGAACAGGTGGAGGCCACTGCCATTTTTCCTTCCTCATCTTTTCTGACTGTTTCTTCACTAGTTTTGCAGTTGGCTACGGTCAGTGTCACTACTGGTAGCATGAGGCCATACCTGGACCTTACAGAGGTTGCACAGGTAGTCCAACTTCTCCAGGATGGCACATCAATACATGCCATCTCCAGAAGGTTTGCTGCGTATCCCAGCACAGTCTCAAGGGCATGGAGCAGATTCCGGAAGACACACAGTTACTCTAGAAGAGTTGGACAGGGCCGTAGAAGGTCCTTAACCCATCAGCAGGACCACTATCTGCTCCTCTGGGCAAGGAGGAACAGGATGAGCACACCCAGAACCCTACAAAATGATATCCAGCAGACCACTGGTGTGAATGTCTCTGACCAAACAATCAGAAAGACTTCATGAGGATGGCCAGAGGGCATGACATTCTCTGGTGGGCCCTGTGCTCACTGCCCGGCACCTCGATTGGCATTAGTAGTAGTGGTCACTCCCACTGAGTGAGCTTGGAGCGGGATTGACTGGAAGGCGGATGACTCTGCGCAAAAGGCCGCAGAAGGCAGCGGGAGTCAGGACTTGGGACAGGTATTCCTCAGTGTGGGCGCACTGGTTGCTGTGGATCCCAAGTTGCTGTCAGGAGGAACCTACCAGAGCCAGGGATCAGAGAGGTGAACTGAACAACTGAAGTTGGCAGGGTGAAGGTCAGCTGCAAGTAGGGAGACTCCCCTGTTGAGAAGCCCAGACGGGGGAAACAGGGGAGCCACAGGTAAAAGTCACCAGGCTCGTGTTGTTTTTAAAAGACTGTTTTAATGTGTTATTTTAACCTCATCGTTTTTAAGAAGACTTTTTTCTATTGTTTTTAACCTCCATGTTGCACAATTGTTTTTATGATTTATTGGAACTCTGGACACTGCACTTTATTTAATTTGAACATTGTTTTTGTTTTAATAAAAGCACTTTGCACTTTTTCACCATCCCCTTGCTATGTTGTTGCCTCACTGCTAAGCTCATCGGTAACATTACCGACAGTGACAGGTTCAAGGGCTCCCAGACAGAAGATGGGAGCATGGAGCGAACCCACATTGTCACATACCAGAATTGGCAGGTCCACCACTGGCGCCTTGTGCTTTTCACAGATGAGAGCAGGTTCACCCTGAGTATAAGTGACAGAATTGAAAGGGTCTGAAGAAGCCGTGGAGAACGTTATGCTGCCCGTGACATCGTTCTGCATGACCGGTTTGGTGCTGAGTCAGTGATGGTTTGGGGAGGCACATCCATGGAGGGACGCACAGACCTCTACAGGCTAGACAACGGCACCCCGACTGCCATTAGGTATCGGGATGAAATCCTTAGACCCATTGTCAGACCCTATGCTGGTATCCTGGTACACAACAATGCCCGGCATCATGAGGCAAGAGTATGCAGTCATTTCCTGGAGGATGAAGGAATTGATACCACTGACTGGCCCCCACGCTCACTCGCCTGACCTAAATCCAATAGAACACCTCAGGCACATTATGTTTGGGTCCATCCGACGTCACCTGGTTGCACCAGACAGTCCATGAGCTCAGTGATGCCCTAGTCCAGATCCAGGAGGAGATCCCCCCAGGATATCATCCATTGTCTCATTAGGAGCATAACCAAACCCTACCCAAAAAACATTGTCAGGCATGCATACAAGCACATGGGGGCCATACTGAGTACGATTTGGAGTTGCTGCAATGAAATTTAGGCAAAATGGACTAACCTGCAACTTCAATTTTTCACTTTGATTTTTGGGGTGTCTTTGAATTCAGCCTTCTGTAGGTTGATAATTTTAATTTCCATCAAACAATGTGGCATCCTTTCGTTCCTAACACATTACCATATCACTCCATATCAGTAGAGATAGCAAGCAGGACTTTTTTTCCATTGAGATATATATCCATCTTCTCTAATACAGTGAATTTAGAAATCATTCAGACACCTTTACTTACTGTACACTTTTTGTTGTAAATTAAACTAAGTGAATAAATTTGCCACTTTTGCCCATCAGTCTACTCTCAATGACCCACGACAATGGGATATCATATTGTCAGAATGATGGGTAAAATGTCAGTGAGCAGCATTAACAAGTATAATAGATAAAGCAGTAAAGTTATTTACATAGGGAGCTTGACCAAACAATGCATTTAACCAATTTTTTTTTAGTAACCAACAAACAAAATGTTAACTTTAATTAGGAAAAACACAAAACTGCATCCAGTTATTATTTTTAATACTTTTTAATGTGTTCTTTCATTCTTCCATCCTCCTTATTTCAATACTACATAAGAGAAATTTATACAGACAAACAAAATTCAATGATTAGTTTAAAACAATGCATAAAATCAATTTATTTGCTGAAGTTTACTTTCTAAGTGAGACTCTCACACTTACCTCATGCGATAATGCAATTTAACAGATTTGTTTTCATCAATCTCAAAGATGTGGTTTGGCGGGTACCACACATTTTTGCTCTCATCATAGAGTGCAAAGAGGTTGTAGCACAGTGGAGAAATATCTGTGGATGATAAGGAAAAAAAACAAAAAACAATGGCTTCAGGAATGGCTTCTGCATGTTGAATAAAGAAAAACTAATATTACAAAAATAAAAAGCTTTTAAAAGAGATGCATTCGAAAAATGATCCTAAAAACTGCTGTCAATATACCAAAGTCATGGCTGGAGTTGGGAATCAGCCTTTCGTTAATCAATATAACTTCAAAAATTTGTCCAAGAAACTAAAGTTAAAAAGTATACTGTATATCTGGACAAGACAGAATAAGTGGATCCCTGCTTCTGCCCTGCCTAAAATCCATTATGCATTTTAAACTAAGCCAAATAAACTTTACTGTCATTCCAGTCATTGACAAGTATACAGTGCAATGAATCAGCATTTCTTTTGAACCTTGGTGCTGCATACAGCATAAGGGGTATCTATGCAGAACTACACACAAGGCAAGTGTATAAAAAAGTGCAGGACTAGAACACTGTATACAGTGGTGTGAAAAACTATTTGCCCCCTTCCTGATTTCTTATTCTTTTGCATGTTTGTCACACAAAATGTTTCTGATCATCAAACACATTTAACCATTAGTCAAATATAACACAAGTAAACACAAAATGCAGTTTTTAAATGATGGTTTTTATTATTTAGGGAGAAAAAAATCCAAACCTACATGGCCCTGTGTGAAAAAGTAATTGCCCCCTGAACCTAATAACTGGTTGGGCCACCCTTAGCAGTAATAACTGCAATCAAGCGTTTGCGATAACTTGCAATGAGTCTTTTACAGTGCTCTGGAGGAATTTTAGCCCACTCATCTTTGCAGAATTGTTGTAATTCAGCTTTATTTGATGGCTCTCACTGTGGTTCGCTGGAGTCCCAAAGTTTTAGAAATGGCTTTATAACCTTTACCAGACTGAAAGATCTCAATTACTTCTGTTCTCATTTGTTCCTGAATTTCTTTTGATCTTGGCATGATGTCTAGCTTTTGAGGAGCTTTTGGTCTACTTCTCTGTGTCAGGCAGCTCCTATTTAAGTGATTTCTTGATTGAAACAGGTGTGGCAGTAATCAGGCCTGGGGGTGGCTACGGAAATTGAACTCAGGTGTGATACACCATAGTTAGGTTATTTTTTAACAAGGGGGCAATTACATTTTCACACAGGGCCATGTAGGTTTGGATTTTTTTTTCTCCCTAAATAATAAAAACCATCATTTAAAAACTGTATTTTGTGTTTACTTGTGTTATATTTGACTAATGGTTAAATGTGTGAAAATAAACTTAGCTTAACAGACAACGGCAGGGTTATTTGGTTCTGGTACTGGAAAGACTGCAGGTAATTACTATAACAAAACCTTAATTGATATTGTCCCTTACTGACCTTTTAAATAAACTTTTTCACTAAACTTCTCCTTTACCAGTTTCTATACAGTCTAGGTAAAGGTTACTCACAATATGAATTAAAGCAGAACATGAATACAACACATAGTTTCTCCTGTGATAAAAGTCTGCCATCTTCTCAAAGACAGAGTTCCAGTACAAGCCACTGCGACTAGGACACCAGATTATCACTGCACATTACCAGGTGCACTATTAAAATCCATTTCAGTCTTTGAGGCACAACTGAAACATGCAAATATAAATGAGTTTTGCTAAGCCAGTTTAAGCTTTAGCAGCTGTAATTAACATTACTGATGACCTTCTGGATATACAGTTGAAGTCAGAAGTTTCCATACACTTAGGGTGAATTCTTTAACACTAGAATTACCAAAGTCTACGAAAAAACGTGTAAACCCTGACCACCTTGAATCTGTTCACACCTCTCTGTCAGCATCTTTTGTGTTGTAAATGTGTCGATAAGCGTAAGCAGCAAGTAGCCTACTATACCCAACGCCACAGAAACAGCAAAAAGCTCTCCTAGCTCAAGCCTTATTTACTGGGAGTGAGGTACTAGGAGCTGTAGAGGGTAAATAATATATTGTTATTTGGAACACATGCATTTCATGTGTGTTCTGTGTCTACAAAGATCTATGCAAGATGACAGAAATGTTGAACACATACCTATAAGACAAATGTTTTTCATGTTTTAGTACTAACAACAAAATTTTGACATGAAGTGTCCAAATATCAAATAAGCACTTTCACAAAAGGTACAAGTATAACAAAACAAGTGTGCTTTTATTCAAGACTATAACTGAAGAAAAAGAAATCAGGTTAGTGTATGTCATTATTACGACTGTTTTGATAGTACAGCTGTAAGAACTGCTGACTCATAACCAACAGTTCACGCGTTTGAGCCTTGCCATGTCCCAAAGTAAACATTCCGAGTTGTGAGCTGCTCTTATTGTTACTATTATACAATAAGAACATACATTAGATTTGAGTCTGTAACAGCCGGTGTAAATGTATGGTGCTTGTAAAGGTTAGCATTTGTTTCTTATTCAGTTTTATTCCCTCAGTCGCGTTCACCCTCCCCCTGATCTGACACTGCTGTTTTCAAATAAAGATTCACTATAACAGAGGTGAACTCAGATGAGGGTTCTACAGCACAGAAAGAAAACAGAAGCCCTCCCTGCAAGAAACGTCCACTCACATATAAGAACGATGCAGCTGCACCAGGCATAAAGAGGGCACAGTTTGGATGCAGCAAGAGGTCCGGCATCATCCTGCCAGTCAGTCTTCCCACGCCTGTCTTTCAATGAAACAGCACGGCTTACAGAGCTCGCAAAAGTATCTTGCAAAGTCCAATTTGTGATTATGTTTACCCTCTAAAGCTCCCGGTATCTCATTCCTAGATAACCAAGGCTTGAGCTGGGAAGGTTTTTTGCCCTTCCTGCAGTGGTGGGGGGATGGGATACCAGGTTGCTTTGTGCTTTTGCTTATCGACACATTCACAACCCAAAAGACGCTGACAAAGAAGTGCGAATGGATTTAAGATGGGCCAGGTTTACAAGATTTTTCGTAGGCTTTGGTAATTCTAGTGTTAAAACTCACTTTATAACTCCTCCAAACAATTTATACTAACAAACCCCTACAGATTTTATTTTTTTCTCCAGCTTTTGGAGTTTTTTTTTGTTTTTTCTGTCCACCCTGGCCATCGGACCTTACTCTTATTCTATGTTAATTAATGTTGACTTATGTTTATTTTTTATTGTGTCTTCTATTTTTCTATTCATTTTGTAAAGCACTTTGAGCTACATTTTTTTGTATGAATATGTGCTATATAAATAAATGTTGATTGATTGATTGATTGAACTATACATTTGGCATATTGTTCAAGACATCTACTTTGTACAGGGAAAAAGACATTTTTTATAACATTGTTCACAAAGATTATTTCACTTTTTATTGATAATTTCACAATTCCAACAGCAGCAACACATGGCACCCGAACAGACTAGGACAAACTTTTAAACGGAGAGGTGTGTAGAAAAGAAAAAATTCCATCTTGAACCAGATTAGCATTGTATAGAACTACAATGAATGGCAAAAGAACCTGGGCTGGTGAGTCAGATGTTACTGGCAGAGAAATTGAGGATGTCACCAACCTTTCAAAATACCAATGCATTATTCACCAAGAGACACTTCATAGCAAAATTCTCAAAACTGGCCATGTCAATAACACTATAGTGAAAACTGCTAACTGTTAGAGCTCCTGTGTCTTATTTGTATGCCTCCTTGCTGTCATCCAACCTCGCTGCTGCACCTTCAAGCTGCAGTTCTCTTTTCTTATTTGTATGCCTTGCTGACATCGAACCTCACTACTGCACCTTCAGGTTGCCATTCTCTTTTCTACATTTTCAAGAACAATCTGTGCAAATGTTTGTTTTCACAAGTGAAGCTTAATGAATACCATTAATGCCACATTTCCGACAACCAGCTTCTTACTGAACTAGGAGTTCCTACAGCACAAGATATCAAGACAGACATCAATGAAATTACTTCATGCAATGGTCTCCAGTTTTCAACCTAAAGCCGCAAACAGCTAAAATTTATGAGTCAAGGTATAACATAAAACTAAAATCACAACCTATAAAAAAAAAAAAAGTACTGTTTCTTCATTAACATTATGTTACATTAATATATCTTTTTCTCTTCTGGCCTGTAATGAGAACAGAACATGCCTTTGGCCCACAGTGGGCAAAGCAGGAAACAACCATAGACAGGGCATCAATCAATCAAAGAGCCCATTCATACACACTCAGACTATTTTAGAATCTCCAAAGCAAGCGCAATAAACATCTGAAAAAGAAACACTGTATACCAAGAATACTAATACAGTGAAACAATAAATTTGACTTAAACACCAAACTTTTACGCATATTACACAAGTTCTAGCCAGAGGAGATGTCAAACTTGATGACTGAGTTGCACTTGATGAAGGAGTCTGATTAACGACTGCTGGTTTTTTGAAGATCAGCGAAAATTATGTATTTTATTTTGGTAATTCAAAAAAGATTTTTCACTTACAAATGTACTCCTGGAAACATCTACAAATAAAACACCTTGTTTAACAAGACAAAAGACAGTTTTCTGAAGAATAGTCTTAATATGTAGACTTCAAATTAATTGTGAAGTGAAACAATATTCATAAATTCAATAAAGAATTTTGAATGCAAGGTTTCATACACTGTGTGGCAAGCACAGCCCTTCAAAATTATAGGCCAAATTTAAGACATCAAGCCTCAATTTTGAGAAACGTTTCATCCTGGATAATGGAATTAACAGAAATGCCAGAAATCACTCAGACACATCTTGACATTCCAAACATAATGAAACTGCAATAAGTACACAAATAATTGATGACAAAAACAGGTAACTGTTTCTATAACAAGTCCATGATCTAAAGAAAGAAACAATAATCTAATGATAATGATTAATTTTCAGTAACTATTTAAATATTTACTGTTTTGTGCTTGATTTGATTTAATGCATATCTACCTAAGTATTGTGTCAAGAAAAAAATTTACACACAATCTATCAAATATGAGAGGGAACAGTAGCTGCACTAGTAGCATGTCCCCTTTCCACATATACTTCAGGCACTTGTAAGAAGGAAAATAGGGTAGTCCCTCAAAAAAAAAAAAAATAAAATAAGTGGAGTCTTAAATACAAATACTTAATTGATAAAAAATTTGCAATGAAGACAATGGTTAAATACTTTGGAAGTGTGGCATTAGTGGTTCAGGCTTTGGACTTCAAACCCTACTACTAACACTACATCACCATGAGAAAGTCATTTGACCTGCCTGTGCACCAATTGGAAAACCAAAAGAAATGTAACCAATTGTTTCATAAATGTTGCAAGTGGCCTTGGTTAAAGATGTCAGCCAATAAATAAATGTAAACACCACTAACTGTAAGGTATGTTAATTATGTTTGTATATATTACTGTTTGGACTACAAACTAGTCTATGTACAGAAAACTCACCTGATGGGACAGACCCATTGAAGTCCTTGAGTGACATGTGCTAAATATTACACAGTGCCTCTAAAAAGCATTCAACTCCTTGAAGTTTTCACATTTTATTGTTAAATGACATTGAACAGAAAAAGACTCTTTAATGCCAAAGTGAAGACAAATCTCACAAAGATGTATAAATTAAATTTGTATACAACAAAGAAACAGCTGTTGTGTTGGCCAAAGGTGTCTATACTAAATAATCGGTTGAAGGAGGTGAACACTCATGCAATGAATTATTCTTTGTTTGAAACCACTTTGCAGAGGTCTGTTTACATTTTAACTTAAAAAGTCCTTTCTGTTTATTAAGTGTCAAAAAAGCCAAAATAAATCTACTATGATCCAATGTTATATAACAAAAACTTCAAAGTGTTGACTATTTTTTTATTGAAAAAGTAAAAAAAGACAATTCAGACATTATGAATGAACTTGTGGATTTTGGAGTCCAACAATCACAAAATATATCAACTCAAGAACATATTTTGAGAAAGAATAGGAAACCATTTAACATCATAAGCCTGATTTTTAGCAAATAAATATGAAATACTGAAATTTGCAGAAGCAATTATGAAAAACTCATGTATGTAAACAAGACGAATAAAGGTGCTGATTTAACTATACAGTTAAATGTAATATTTTATTATAATAACAAAACCTGTTGAACATGCGTTGAGAGACTTCAGACACAAATCAGACATGCCAGCAGTGAGACTGAACTGCTTACTTAATTATGGTGAAACAGGAAGCAAAAAGACAACAGCATCTGATGCTATGCAAATACTTAAGAGCATGTTTTATTCATACAGGCTATCCAGCTGTACTTTAAGCAGAGGGTAGTTTGTTGTTAGACTTAGTTCAGGTTATATTATTTGGAAAAAATGTAGCTGAAAAGTAAAAAAAAAATATATATTTATGTATAAATAAAATACATACTGCATTTTTTGGCAGCGTCTGTGCAAAGATCTTCTGTTCTAAACGCTCCCTTTGAATAGCACAGGTGGTCAATGTTTGGCAGATAAATATGGATGTGTAGCCCTTTAGGGAAGGGAGGAATTAGTTCTTCATTCCTGCCAGACCGTCTCATCTTAATGCAGAGTGCATTACCAAATTCCATTGCAGAATTGTGCAACATTCAGATCCTGTTTAAAAAAAAAAAAAAAAAAGGTTAAAGGACTCTTGTAAACTTACTACATGCCAAAAACATAGCCAACTGGCACACACAACCAGCTCTAAGTTCACAATCCCAAAGTGCTTCATTAGTACCAAGTTACAGGTTAAGAAATTTTCTCAGGGTCACATCACAAAGAAAAGGTAAGAACCATTACTGAATATTTTAGGAGTCAATGACCATTACCTTAACCAAAACATCAATTTGACCATCTCAACTTTAACTTACGACTGCACAATTAATCTATATTAGTCACAATTATGACTGCCACGATACACTGATTATGAAAAGTGGTGATTAATACACTCCATTTATTGCTCCCACTCTGTCAGGAATTGAGATTTCTTAGTTGTAGACTACTCTAAACAAGAAAGCACAAATACATTCACTAAGAGCAAGTACATCTGGGAATCAGAGGTGCTGACATATAAATAATTACAGTTGACCGTGCTGAATGCATTTAAGAATCTGATAAATATCAAAAGTATACAATTCATTCTCATGCATGTGGCAGCCTCCAGAAAAGTTTAGAAGTAATACTGATCTCACACTTTCTAGTTTTAGTGCTAAAATGAAGAGAATTGTTTGTAATTTGGAACTGGTTTGTTTTGTGTAGCAATTGTGTTGATCAAAAAAAGCATATCGCTGCAGCAAGCAAGCAAACTTCCATTCATCTTTCTACACTCCAGGCACATAGTTCACTATAAAGTGTGAATAATTTGTTGTTAGGTCAGTGACGCAGATGAACATTGACTGTTCACAGGATAATGCGGGTCCATATACAGCAGGCTTTCAAAAGCAAATTTAGGATAAAGAAACCATCTCACATTATTTTATAAAAGACAAGGCTCTGAATAAAATTGTTTTTCCAATTGCACTGCCTTTACCTTATTCAAATTTTACAAATGGATCTGAGACAAGCATCGTTTTATTCGGCACTACCAACTTGTGCTAAGTTTAACTATAGTAGCATGCGTAAGTATGTGATGCTTGCAACGCTGCTTTCTTGAAATAAGTGAGCCTTTTATTAAAATATTTTCCACGTGAGCAGCAACACAACTGTTCAAGACCCGAGTCCAGAGCTTTAGCAGCATTTAACTGTGTGCTACCATCTACATGCTTCTAGAGCTTGCTATAAATTAATGCATTTAATACTTTTACATACATGTAAAATAAAAAATGAAAACTTTCAGGTTGTTTTTACAACCTGTTTCAATTCCTAATCTTGCATAACTGTTACTTAAGATTTTATTATGTACTTTAATTTTTACACATACAACGGCACACAAAAGTCTAGGCACCCCAAGATATTTGAAGTCTCAGGTAACTTTTCTCAAGGCCTCAGACCTTCATTAGCTCATTAGAGCTATGGTTTGTTCACAGCCATCATTAGGAAACCTTAGGTGATGCACACTGCAAAACTGTATAAATTCTCTGACTCCTCAAACCTTGTCCCAATCAGCAGCAGCCATGGGCTCTTCTAAGAAGCTGCATAGCACTCTAAAAAAATAAAGTAATTGATCCTCACAAAGCAAAAGAAGTCTATTAGAAGACAGCAAAGTGATTTCAGGTCTTTGTTTCCTCAGTTCAAATTATTGAACTATATATATATATATAAGAAATGGCAGTTAACAGGAACATTGGAGGGGATATTGAGGTCTGGAAGACCAAGAGAACTTTCTAAAAGAACTGCATGTTATATTGCTGGAAAGGCAAATAAAAACTCGGTTTGACTTCAAAAGACTTTCAGGACTTTTTAGGAGTGGACTCTGGAGTGGTGGTGCACTGTTCTACTGTGCAGCAACACCTGAAAAAAATATGACCTTCATGTCTAGTAGAGTCAGCAGAAGAAAACCTGTCCAGCATCTTAGCCACAAAATTCAGAGCCTTTAGTTTACAAATGAACACCTAAACAAGCCTAATTAATTTTGGAAACAAATCCTGTGGAATGATGAAATCAAAATAGATCTGTTTGGCCACAATGTGCAAAGGTATGCTTGGAGAAAAACAAGGTGCCAAATCAGAGGAAAATAACACATTTTCAACTATTAAACATGGCTGTGGATCGATCATTATTTAGGCTTGTGTTACAGCCACTGGCACAGGGAATGTGTCACTGAATTACAAAAACACAAATAATATTTTAATAAGTATGTTGTATTTGTATTGTGAAAATAAAGAAACAATATTAAAACGTTTTTTTAATTTTCAACCAGTCCACCAATTAATTTCAAATTAAAAAATGTTTATATTGTACCCTGCCAAATGACATTTCCATTGGCCTGTATGTATACAGAATACAGTATAAGCAGTTGGTAAGGCAAAGTACACATTTCACTGTAGTGCTGTTAACTGAAATCAATTATCAAAGGCAATAACTGTCAATTGTTAAGTTTGTCACTGTCCTGCACAACTACTTTAACTATTCATTCAGAACTGTAGCTTAAATAAGAGTCCAACAGCTGTAGGACAAACCTTCCAAAATAATATTGGTGAAAAAAGCAACTGATTTCTCCTGAGAGATAATCCATTAATATAAGCATAGACAGTATATGATTAAAGTGTATAGTTTACTTATCAATCACTACTACTGCTATTAAGTGCTAAATGCAATACATTTTAGATAGATAGACTGACATTTCTTCAATGCTGTGGTTGGAATATCACAGCAACATAATGTGCTTGAGACAGACACTTTTAAAATGTGCCAGTAATTCCTGTATGCACACTGGAAGAGGGTTCCAAGTAAAAGAATAGGAAACACACATAAGGGAGCAAGCAAATAAAGAAAACCAATAAAAAAGTAACTATATTTAATAAAAACAGACCTTAGTGGCCCTCAATTTCAATAAAAAGTCATAAATACAATTTCTAAGCACAAAAAATAAAGAATACAAATGCATTGCAAACATAAGTTTGACATCATTATCTTAAAAGTTCCAAACCAAACATAAAAATGTATGGATTCAATAAAGGACTTGTAAAACAATGGCATTAAAGTTTAATGCTCTTTAATTTCTAGCCTTTTGTCAATGATAAACCCCTTGTATTTAAAGTGCTCAACCACAGTCACATTATGCTCTTGTATTGTCTAGAGTGGAAAATGAGGTTAACAGCAAATCCACAGCACATTGCCTAGTTTTACTAATACTTAGCTGTAAGCAGGAACATTCACACTGCTTAAAGTGATTAACAGTTCAATAGCCCGCTATCCTATCTTGTTAAACATCATTTGAATGCTATAGAATATGCCCATTTTCATGTAAATCCTGACAGACACCCAGAACACAAAGTAAACAGAAGAGGAGACGCATAGAAGCCATGAAGTGATGCATAACACAAAGGGAGTGAATAGGACCAACTACCATTCAGTCAGTGTGGTTACATGCATACACAAAACCGGGATAAGGTGAGTAACCCAGTTAAAATAGAAACCTGCCTTTAAAAAGGCATAGGTTTAAAAACTGTTTACCTGCACAAGTAAGCTTCTGGAGTTCTCCTTTGGCAAAATGTTCCAACGTCATTAAACTGCGCGGAAAATTAGTTAAAACATCTCATCATCAGTCTCCACGACTGCTAAAGACTTGACTTGACTGACTCATCAGTAATTCTCCAACTTCCCGTGTAGGTAGAAGACTAAAATTTGGCAGGCTCATTCCTTACAGCTTACTTACAAAAGTTGGGCAGGGTTCATTTCAAAATTCTACGCGTAATGGTCATAACTGCTAAAAGTGTGTGCAAAGCCATGCACAGGCGAACAGAGTGCAGCAGGCACGTGCAGACTACAAAATTCTCAACTGTAACTTAGGATTTACATGGCCAAACAAATAGTTTACTCTTGAGAAATCTGTGTGTGCTAACCCAGTTGCTCTAATTATAAAAATGATTTTAAAAAAGGGATGCACTGGTCAGGTTTTCTTAAGGCCAGTACCAATCACCAATTTCATGTTACTGCATTGGCCGATTCAGATTTTTTTTTTTTTTTCTTTGAAATTGTCTAGGCTAATGGTTCAATAATCATAAAAATATAAAAAATAAATACAATTTCTTCAAAATATGCACTTCAATAAAATATGTACAAAAATATCTATCCATAATACATACATAACATTATTTTTTTATTACCAGCCGTGATACTGTTTATTTTTTCTGTAATGTATTTGAAATAAAGTTTAATTTAAAAAATTGCATTCAGCAGTTCTCTAACAAAAATATATATTCACATAAACAGTTAATTGATATTGGTAAACAAGCACTGTTTAAATGTAAATGTACATGCACTTGTAGGATTTAATAATTTTTAATTGCACCAAAGCTTTTTTTTGCCATTATAATAAAGATTTACATATTTATACAGGTATCCCCTTCAGCACAGCAGGTAGATATTCATTATTCTTGAGTTGTAATTCTAAACATGGATTACCATTTTAAAACTGCACAGAACAAACAGAATAGAGATCTTTAAATATGCCACAAATGTATGAAATGTTCATAAGATTAGTTTATTAAAAAGATACAAGGCTAACAAGTTATGGTGTTAAGCTAATAAGCCTGTTTATTTACTAAGCAGAAATTTCAAATTCTTTTTCTTTCCCCATTAAAATGTAAACTGCTGTACTTAACACAAGCTAGCAGTTAAGACAAATAGTGCCCCATTTTAATCAAATGACAAAATATTCATTAAAGTAGCTTCTCTTGCAGTTGTCCAATTGCATAGGAGGACTTCTTCAGTTTATTCTTAGCTTATTACTCCGCTTTCTTTAATAACTGCTGAAGGCCTGTGCGTTGGAGCTGGGGAGTCCTCTACAGCACATCTTCAACCTGAGCCTGGAACAGGGGAGAGTCCCGAGGCTTTGGAAAACATCTTGTATCACCCCAGTCCCAAAGGTATCACACCCCAGTGAGCTGAATGACTTCCGGCCTGTCACTCTGACGTCACATGTGATGAAGACCATGCAGCGGCTGCTGCTTTACCCCCAGAGGCCACAGGTCCGCCACGCCCTCGACCCTCTGCAGTTTGCATACCAGGAGAAGGTGGGAGCAGAAGATGCCATCATCTATATGCTACACCGATCCCACTCCCACTTGGACAGAGGCAGTGGTGCTGTAAGAATTATGTTTTTGGCCTTCTCTAGCACCCTTAACACCATCCAACCTCTGCTCCTTAGAGACAAGCAGACTGAGATGGGAGTAGATTCATACCTTGTGGCATAGATTGTAGACTGTCTTACAGACAGACCTCAGTATGTGTCTCGGGAACTGCAGGTCTGACACTGTGGTCAGCAATACAGGAGCGCCGCAGGGGACTGTACTTTCTCCGGTCCTGTTCAGCCAACATACATCAGACTTCCAATACAACTCGGAGTCCTGCCACGTGCAAAAGTTCACTGATGACACTGCTATCGTGGGCTGCATCAGGAGTGGGCAGGAGGAGTATAGGAAGTTAATCAAGGACTATGTTAAATGGTGCGACTCAAAATACTTACACCTGAACACCAGCAAGACCAAGGAACTGGTGGTGGATTTTAGGAGGTCCAGGCCCCTCATGGACCCCTTGATCATCAGAGGTGACTGTGCAGAGAGTGCAGACCTATAAATACCTGGGAGTGCAGCTGGATGATAAATTGGACTGGACTGCCAATACTGATGCTCTGTGTAAGAAAGGTCAGAGCCGACTACACTTCCTTAGAAGTCTGACGTCCTTCAGCATCTGCAATAAGATGCTGCAGATGTTCTACCAGACGGTTATGGCGAGTGCCCTCTTCTACGCGGTGGTGTGCTGGGGAGGCAGCATAAAGAAGGAGGACACCTCACACCTGGACAAACTTGTGAGGAAGGCAGGCTCTATTGTAGGAATAAAGCTGGACAGTTTAACATTCGTGGCAGAATGATGGGCACTGAGTAGACTCCTGTCAATCTTGGATAAACCATTGCAGCCACTAGACAGGATCATATCCAGGCAGAGGAGCAGCTTCAGCGACAGACTGCTGTCACCATCCTGCTCCACTGACAGACTGAGAAGACCCCACACTATGCGACTCTTCAATTCCACCCGGGGGTGGGGTGGGGTTGGAGGGTGGTTAAACATTGACATTATTCAAAGTTAGTTTCCGTTTTTACCTGCATTTTTATTACTCTTTAATTTAATATTGTTTTTTGTATCACTATGCTGCTGCTGGATTATATGAATTTTCCCTTGGGATTAATAAAGCATCGATCTAAAAGAAAATATTCTTGCAAGCCTTGACTTGCTGCTCTTTGTTTGCATCACATTAATTTCGCTACTAAAAAATAAAAGATGTGCACTTGCTCAACTGCCATAATATCTTGTGTAAATGAGCACTGTAACTAATCTATACTAATAAAAGGCAAAGACTTGACTTGACTGACTCATCAGTAATTCTCCAACTTCCCGTGTAGGTAGAAGGCTGAAATTTGGCAGGCTCATTCCTTACAGCTTACTTACAAAAGTTGGGCAGGTTTCATTTCAAAATTCTACGCGTAATGGTCATAACTGGAAGCTATTTTTCTACATATACTGTAATGGACTTCAGCTCATGGCCGTGGGGGGCGGAGTTGCGTCTGACATCATCATGCCTCCCACGTAATCACGTGAAATGACTGTGAACAGCTACTGCAGAAACAAAGCACGGTCTGAACCGTAGGTTTAAATTAAGTTCATAGACACATTCCCGCTGCCGTTTCTCATGCCTACGACCAATGTGGTATTCGTGAGATACAAGTTGAATGAAAAGACACGAGGTAATCATGTGAAATGACTGTGAACAGCTACTGTGGAAACAAAGCACGGTGTGAACCGTAAGTTTAAATTAAGTTTATAGACACACTCCCGCTGCCGTTTGTCATGCTTACGACCAATGTGGTATTCGTGAGATACAAGTTTAATGAAAAGACACGAGGTATAAACGAGACTTTGGATCACTTTGTAACGGAGTTAAAATTGCTGTAGCAATAAACTTTTAAGTGCTGGGTCTTAGCTAACATTAAATAAACCTGTTGACATTGCGAGATTGCACGAGCACAGCTGAGAAGCTTCGATGCATGTACTCCGAGCGTCTCACGTCAAATGACTTTGCAGGACTGAAAAACATAAAATTAAGTTCATACACACGCTACCGCTAAATGTTCACAGGCAATTTCCACAATTTAATTCCGGGAATGCCTGTTAAACATCTTAGATTCACGAGTACCGATCTGGGTGGTGAACACTTCGATGAATGAAACCTGTTATCTTTACAGCGATTGACAAACACAGAATGTAACTTGAACACAACACATCCTCCAAATACGAACCTGATTGCAAGAAATAATGATAATCAAATCCTTGATGACAGCAACACTCATAACGGTCACAAAACTATTACTTTGACAATCATGTTACGTTATTTTTAAAATATGTTTCCTTTTCTTTTTCATTACTTCTTTAACACACTACTTCTCCGCTGCGAAGTGCGGGTATTTTGCTAGTTTACAATAAAACCTAGAAAAGCAAGGGTTAAAAGGACCCCTTTTTTTTTTGATTAGCCAGTTTACTGATCATTGATCAGAGTCTTTTATAATTAAAATAAGCCACCAACCAATCGGGGCATCTCTAATTTACAAGGCATTTTAGAAATCAGGTTTCTGTGAATAACCAGGTGATTAAAGCGCATGTAAACGCACTTCATAATGCTTTGCATCCTGTTAAATCCCCAACACACTACACAAGATTTTATTTACATAATCTAAGCCCATCTCGGCACATTCCCATAAATTTCATACATGCAGTTTGAAATCTCCAGTGGCTCAGTCGGAACAGTCAGGCAAGTGTCTTAAGTCAAAGGGCTGCTATGTTTCTGCGATTCCAACAGATGGCACAATCAGAAACATTAACACTGCATTTACAAATCAACAGAGACATATGCATTGCATGACTCACTGAAAAATATTAGCACTGAGGTTTTAACTCATCTTAGGACAGGTAGCACAGCTAGTTGTAAATAAAACATTTACCAAATAATGAGGAGGGTAAAAAAAAAGCGGTCTTCCTTGGTCAACTTGTTGTCATCATGACTTTTTCAAAGATAAATAGCGAAAAAATGTAGTGATAGGATGTTTGCTATTAGCAAGTAAATAAAGAAAATGGATTAAAAAATTTAACAAAAATAGCACAATTTTCTTGTAATTTAATAAATGTATGCTTTAGGAAGACACTTATTTGATAAACTGAAGCCATTCACAGAGACTTGTGCTTTCATTTTTTTTTTCTTTTAAACTTCCTTGCTGTCTTCATAGTACTACAGGAAGGCGTTCATAGAATTAATGCAGCTCAAAATCTACTGGGAAGAGACCGATTTATATCATGCAAGCTCTTCCTGTAAATGTAGGAGATTTCAGCCTTCACTATGAACATGCAAAAACCAAATGAATTCAAAGGGTTCACCACAATGAGTTGGAATGCCAGCTTCCAGCTAAAATGAGCAAGACCTTACTCCAGTTTAATCATTCTTACAGTAAAGAGACTATACACTGTATAGTTTTCACTTATGTTTGCTTCTTAGCCATTGGGCTGTACAACACAAATAAGTGCTTGTTATTTATTTTGTTTTCCGCTCCTAAAACACTGCAGGTGATAAGACAAAATAATGAAAAAATATTTTGATGAAGAAAAATTCTTCCATCCAATTTGTGTAACTTGTTTTTTTCTTTTTTTTAAGGAAACAAGGAGAAGCAGAAAATGTGTCAACAGGACAAGGTAAGAAACAATGCTGAGCCAGCACAAATATTCACATACCCATACTTTATATTAAAGATGGCTGAAGGATACATAACACATCATTAATTAAAACTTAAAAACACACCAAAGAAACACATAAGGAATATGGAAGGTGGCAAAAAGTATGATCCTGCAATACAGTGCAGTCTTGTGGTAAAATTTACAGTACAAAATATGGGTGTCACAAGAATCAATTTTTTGGGTACCAACTCAATATCAAAGTTTCTAAAACTTAACAGTTCTACAGTAGTTACTTTTCAGTATTGGTAGTACAAGGGACATTGGTACTGTACTCATGCGTGACTGCATGTAAATGAATTACTTTAGACGGCATAGTAATAAATGAGAAAATCAGGAGTAACAGTTTATAAAGAAATGGGTCATAGCTTTAATGATACAGCACTACATCAACACATGTAACAAGTCATATCGGGAAGCACTTTGAATTTAAGACAGGGAAACTGCAGATATACTTTTTATTTTTTTAACAAAAGGCAAGGGACACACACACAAACAGGTTCTCATTATTGCCACTATTATTCCATTATGGAGTTAGTTCAGAAATCAATCTGTGCATGCTTCGAGAACAAAATAACATTACCATTATAACATTACAGGTAAGGTGTAACGCATCTGCAAGAGGACATAAAAGGATAACAAGATTAATAGTATTAAAAAGTGTCCAACAGACACCCTATAAATGAACGGAGGCTTTGTTATCATTTACTGATTATTATGAGCACATCTGTTATAACCTGTGTATGCAGTTCGTGGTTATAAAGGTGGGGACCTCAGATGCATCCACAGTTACACATAAAGGGCTGCTGGAATGTGGGAGGACTGGCAGTGCTAACAACAGTTATAGCAAGAAAACACTGAGGCAAGATTCAAACAAAGTGGCTATTTTCTACACCAACGATGACTTAAGCTGCTCCATTTGTTAATGGCATGATTAATTGTGACATTTAAAATTTTATTTAATTTGACTCATCTGATAAATAATACTCTATAGCAGGCATGTCAAACTGAGGGTCGCCCGAGGGCAACATGGGTCACATTTGTGTCGTCATGAGGGTCACACACAACAACTAATTGAAGTCATTTAATAAAAATTATTGCAGAATATTTTTATTACTTAAACTTAGAAACGTACTATGTGCATACAAATGGTTTAGTGGCTAGCCAAATTCATGAATGCAAGGTAATGAAGTAGTTTAATGAAAGAAAAAAAAACGGAGTTTAAAACAGCAACATAGACTTGTATGCAACAGCAACAAATACACTGTACAAAAATTACAACAGTTCAAAATGAACACATTTATTTACGACTGTTCAATCATTTTTAGTGTTTTGTCCTGAGGCTTGATACCTCTTTTTAATGACAATTCTTGGTATATCTGGCTGAAAAGTCTGTGCAGTTCCGACTTTGATCAGAGATGACAAGTGTTGATCGGTCAGCCTTGTTCTCTGAGCAGTTTTTGTTGATTTCATGAAGGAAAATAACTGTTTACACACATAAGTAGAACCGAACTTTGCCATAATCTTTGTGGCAACCTTTTCAGGAAGGTATGAAAAGAAACCAGGTATCCCCACTTCAAGATACTTTGCTCTGAGTGTAGAATCCGACTGCATTTCTAATAGTTCCATCTGCAGACAACATCAAAGGCGAATGGTGCAGAGAATAATGCAAAGTGGTGTTCAAAAGATGAGAAATCACGAAATCTTTACTGAAATTCCTTTGATAATTCCAGGTGACTGTCATACTTAGCAAAGGTAAGTACAGACTCAGTATTGGCAGTGTTTTTCAGCTCTTTGCACTTGAAAATGAACTAAAATTTTCATTTGAGAACTCTGACTTCCATAAGCTTAGTTTTGCAATGAAGCACTTGATGTCATCATACAACCGAGTGATGGGTTTGTTTTTACCTTGTAGTTTCAAATTAAGATCAGTTAGTTGTGCAGTAATGTCCACAGCAAAAGCCAGATCCTGGAGCCAACTTTCATCTTTTGTTTCATCTGTGTTTTGACTTTTCATTTCCAAAAACATAATTATTTCTTGTCTCAACAAATAAAATCTTTTCAGCACTTTGTGACATGACAACCAGCGGACTTCTGTGTAGAATGGAACATCTGTGAACTGATTATCTATATCTTCCAACACCTGCCTGAATTGACGGTGGTTGAGAGCACGGCCCCTGATATAGTTCACTGTCTTTGTGACCAAACTAAGCACATGATCCAATTTTAAAATCTTTGAACAAATTTTGCTGATGAATAATGTAGTGAAAATGTGTAAATGATGAATCTGGATGCGAGTTTTCTGTTTTTGCTCGTAACTTGGCAGCAACATCAATTATGTCTGCCACCCATATTCACAGCACCGTCTGTAGATAAGCATGCAAGTTTACTCAAATCCCAACCGTAGTCATGCAGAACCTGCTCGACCTTCTCAAAGATGTCCTGGCTTCTTGTAGTGTCATGCATGGGGATCAGTTCAATCAGTTCTTCATAAATATTAAATTCACTGTCACAGGCCCTGATGAAAACCGCAAGCTGTGCTACTCCAGTGATGTCAATGGTCTCATCAATAGCAAAAGAAAAATGTTCAAATCTTGATGATGCGGCCTTCAACTGTTGTTTCAAATCACCTGACATTTCATCAACCCATTCAGCAACAGTGTTCCTGGCTAATGAAATATCTTTGAATAAGTGTGCTTTCTCCGGACACACAATTTGAGCCATTTTTACAAGGCATTGCTTTACAAAATCTCCTTCACTGTAAGATTTCCCACTCATGGCTATCATTCGGCTGAGTTCATAGCTTGCAGTAACGGAAGCAACATTCCCTTTCAATTCCTTGAGTCTTGAAACACGCATTGGGCCTTCATATTTATCGTAAGATCGATGGCTCGTTTCATAATGTCTTTTCAAGTTGTACTCTTTGGGCGTGGCAATGCTGTTGTTGCAAATTAAACAATCTATCTTTCCATTTACCATTGTGCAAAAATACTTTAATTCCCATTTTTCTTGAAACACTCGCCTTTCTTCGTTCAGTTTCCTTTTTGTCTTAGCTGGAGGAGCACTAGCCATTTTAAAGGGAATATGGAATATGAGAACTTTAGGAATGATAAATTCGGATTAAAATGAACGTCCCGCTGTTCTCTCTATAATCCAAAAGAAAACAATCGATTTTCTGTCACTGGGATACCCGTCACACATGTTTGTGGGGTGGTCTAGAAAAGCTGGCCAGCAAAGTCTCAATGTGAATGCAAAGTGTTGCTATGGAATTCGACTATATTACAGCAATCCCTCCTCGATCACGGGGGTTGCGTTCCAGAAACCCCGGCGAAGTAAAAACCATATGTTTATATGGTTGTTTTTATATATATTTCAAGCCCTTATAAACTCTCACCCATTCTTATAAACATTTCCCACACAGTTATACAGCATAAACCCTTTGTATTCTCTTAGCTAATAGGTAAGATTCACTGAAATTGTATGTAAACACACTATTTATATACAGTAAAACCTAAATGTTATTTTAAAAATATCGAGCGTCTACAATATCAAATATGTTACAGCCATTACGATAGACACGCCACCAGCAGTAAGTACATACAATGCAAGAAAAACTGTATACAGTAAAATGTGTGTACAATGACACTAAACGTACATACATGTACTAAGTACTGTATGTAGAAAATTAATTATGGTTACTCACCAACAATGACTTGTCCGATAATGATGAGTTTAATTTTACTGCACAACAAAGGAGAGCGTTACAGCTCTTCTAAAGGAGCCTCTTCAGGCGACCCTGAGGCACCGCCATTGTTCTTCTTCCAGCAGTCTTTAATCCAAATCCCTAAAGCAGGTTCCATCTGGACTACTGCCTTATTACTTCCACTTAAACTCGTTTCGTGCCATGGTTAAAGGACACTGCAGCCATAGATCTTATATTCTTCAACATATCCAAAACTTTTACCTTTTCGGCAATTGTTAACATTTTCTGTTGACGCTTGGGCACGGCCCCTGAAGCAACAGCAGGAGCAGATCGTTTTGGAGCCATAACAAAGGGCTTGACTACGCACAAAGATAAACACAAAAGAGCACAAAAGTTAACTCTTTATTTACACAGCGAAAGACACTGATGCTGAATGAGCGAGATGAGATTTCCTGGTTAACACAGCGGAATCGAATTCGTCGCTCCGTCGCTGAACCAATCAGCACCCAGGAACTTAACCGCGTGCTCTGATTGGGTAGCTTCTCAGCCATCTGCCAATAGCATCCCTTGTATGAAATCAACTAGGCAAACCTACTGAGGAAGCATGTAACAGAAATAAAAAGATCTATTGTCCGCAGAAATCAGCGAACCAGCAAAAAGTCTGTGTTATATATTTAGATATGCTTACATATAAAATCCACGACAGAGTGAAGCCGTGAAAGTCTAAGCACAATACAGTAATCCCTCGCTATATCGCGCTTCGACTTTCGTGGCTTCACTCTATCGCGGATTTTAAATGTAAGCACATCTAAATATTTATCACGGATTTTTCGCTGGTTCGCTTTCTGGACAATGGGTCTTTAATTTAGGTTACATGCTTCCTCAGTTTGATTGCCCAGTTGATTTCATACAAGGGACGCTATTGGCGGATGGCTTAGAAGCTACCCAATCAGAGCATGTATTACATATTAACTAAAACTCCTCAATGCTATAAGATATGCTTCCCGCGTGGCGCTTGTTTTGTTTGCTTCTCTCTGTCTCTCTCGCTCTCTCTGCCTGACGGAGGGGGTGTGAGCAGAGGGGGCTGTTTACACAGTGGCTGTTTTCCTAGAAGATAGGACGCTCCTCTACAAAATGCCTCTTTATCCCGGTGCTTCTGTATACTTAAAAGCACGTATTGATTTTTTGATTGTTTGCTTCTTAGCGGAGCGCGGTGCTCCTTTGAAGATAAGATATGTTTGCATTCTTTTAATTGTGAGAAAGAACTGCCATCTCTGTCTTGTAATGAAGCACAGTTTAAACGTTTGACTAAAGGGTGTTATTTCATGTCTAGAGGGCTCTAATAATGTTAACAGTGTGGGAGAGTTTATAAGGGCTTAAATTATATAAAAATAACCACACAAACATGGTTTCTACTTTGCAGATTTTCACTTATCGCGGGGGGTTCTGGAACGCAACCCCCGCGATCGAGGAGGGATTACTGTATGGCTATAAATATCCCTCGAACCATTCTGATTTTATTACAAAAATAAATTCTCGCTACTGCAGAATCTACGGCAACTTGAGTGAACCAACTGCCACTCTACAATCTAAACAAATGCGTCCAAACAATGCATTTACCGTGGCAGGTTGTTGACGTGGGTATGACTATTAACACCTCTGTGTGATAGAGGTGCGGGATGCAGGTGTGCCTGCAAAGGGCCGCATGCGGCCCGCGTGTTTGACATGCCTGCTCTATAGTAATATATTTTAATCAGCTCATAACGTAAATATAAGCCTTACAGTAGCAGATGTTACAAACTTAACAGAGTGGTTCACTGACAAACCAGACGTTAAAGCTGTTTTTGTAACAACATTACACTAACACTATCAACTCTAATCCTGGAGTGCTATTGTAACTAGTTTTCATGCTAACCCTTTTCTTAATTAGTGACCAGATTAATTAACCTCTTTGCCCTTCATTTTATCTGACTTGATATTTTTAAGATCCAGTCCTCTGAATTGCATCATCTTTTCCTTGAAAAGCACCCACACATAAATGAGAAGAGAAACCAGCAAAGAGATGACCAGCTAAATCAGGGTCTTGACCTCAATCTCCATCCAGTTTCGTAACTAGAAGTCAATTCTTGTTGTTAATTAAACCAGTTATTTAATTCAATGGCTTGTTGCTGCTTTCATTCTATAACAGACATTCAGTTAAATTTTCTTTTTCCTAAGAACACCATCAAAATGCTTTGTGGAGCTGAGTAGATCAACATTATTGAGACCTCAACTTTCTTTATTTTCAAATATTGTATGATGGACACTGACTTCTGATCATGTATGGACTCATTCTGTACCTGATTATTGTTTGACTGCTAATTAAGAAAAGAAACAAATAATTAAGGGCTCACAGTTTTAAATAGAAAGTAAATTAAAATGAAGGCAATAGTGTTCATTTGAATCAAAAAACTGGTCACTAAATTAAGAAAAGGGTTATAATGAAATTCTGCAGTTACATTAGCAATCCAGGGCCAGAAATGGAGACCCTTGTTTTATACAATACTAGCTGTCAAATGTGGCTCCACCCATGTAGTAGTAAACAGGACAAGCTTTAAAAGTCAATTTAAAAAAAAAAAACACGTTGCCACTGTATCTAATCGTGTTCAGCTCTGACAGGAGAGTGTCACACATGGTCGTGATGTCTCTGGCAAACAGCAGCTACCCTCTAAAACACATGTAGCTCTGATCTCTCTCTCAAAAGCATCAAACATTACTCCTTAACATTCTCTAGATGATAGTGTCTGTTGAATAAACAGGTATCACTAGCTAAGCGGAGCCAAGGTACACTCCAACACATGGCAAGAAGCAGACCAACTCAAATGGAGGATGACACGTGAGTAAGGAGGGCCCTGCTCCCTCCCTCTGCCTGCAGCCACTTTCTCAGATTTGCGCAAATAAATTGGTTCTGCAAGCAAACTATAATACTTAGTGTGATGAGAGAAGTCGCAAAATAAACCAGAATGTTCAAGCAAATTACAGAAAAAACCCAATCTAAATCCATTAAGTAGTTCTCTTGTGAAAATCAGACAGACATACAGAATTTTTATATAGACAGATTACAGAAAAAGGCACAATAATGTAAGATACCATAAAAATTTCTAAAGCTGCTTAATCCTGTTCCCTTGAAAACCAGAGACGCTTTCATAAAAAGTCACTTTATGGGATTTGTTTTGTTGTGGTATCAAACAGATATGGATCATCATAAACTTTCACTGGTATTGTTATTGAATATAAAAATCCTGTTATGACATTCCTAGTACAAAAATGCAAATAATACATTTATAAAAACCTGAACCATGTACATAATATACCCAGTAAACAAGCTGGTGCAGTTAGTTAACCTAACAAACCATAAAGGTGATGTCACATTATGACACTCCAAGTCATGGAGTATGTCAGACTAGCCAAATGCAGTTTCTGATCTCGTCATTGGACCATAACAATTTATATGACTGAAAACCACTTGGCATGGCACATTAAGTGAATGTGTGCCGACCTTGTAGGACAGCCATGCAACCCCTTTTTTGAGATAGCCAATAACATGCTGGTATGTAAAACATGACATGAGACGATGAGCTACTCTTCCGTTTGCGAGCTCCAAAACTGCCATGTTCCTTATTTCTCACCACTGCATTATATGAATTGTACGCCAGTTCTCATACAGACATACAGTAACCTATCCCTACGACTAAAGAAAAAAATGAAACCTATTTTGTTGGTCAAGTTGAAGTAAGTCACTGTGCATGTCACATTATGCTAATGGCATCACAGAAGTGTGCCACTGACTGGCTCAGACTTGCCAAGATTATGTAAATGAAGGCTACGACTATAAAATTCATGTAATGTGACATGGCCTTTATAGACAGATCTAAATACATAACCATATTTTTAAACATAAGTGGGAATCAAAGAACAGTTTACTGAAACAATTGCAGGTTTTGGAAAAGCCATCTCAGTCTGAGAATATAAATGCACCTGAAAGCCACTCATCCATTTTGCAACCCATGTAATCGTACACACAGAAGAAAATGAATATTCCAGCAGCACTAGGCCCATTGCAGGTACCCAAAAATCCATTATAATCGCTCAAACATGCCATAACCAACCTCACTCATACCAGGCAAATCCAGGGTCGGCAGTTAAACTAAGGGCAGCCACATACTACACAACTTTGAGTCAGAGAGCATGTCAAATTTAGCAGACTGCAGCTGCTGGACCCTGTCAATTTTAGAATGTCAGATACAACAAGGAAATGCAGGAGATGTGGCCGAGAGCTCACTGGTCGTCAGGCACACGTGAGCCCATTCTTCGACATTAATTAAACCTGCCTGATTTGGTTGTGGGTCATCACAGACCACTACTACTGAGTCACGGGGGGTGTCACACCAAATGAATGGCATTCATAGGGGCTCACCACCACTCACTAAGCTTATGTAAATGAAGAACACCTCTGTAAAACACTGGAAAAGTAATGCAGTGTGATGCCACCTTTAAAGGCACATCTCTGGGGAGGTGGTGAAGAATTTGAACAAATATCAGTAAACATAAAACAAATCATGCCAACTGCACCCAAGCAGTGACAAAACTAGTATATGAACTTGGGATTCTACAGCTGTGAAGCAGCAGCATTTCTAACCAGAGGTTGGGTGGAAATCAATATAGTAGAGTATTGCAGTGTTTATTATTGTGAATTATTAGATACAGAGAGGACTTTTTTGCACCCTGTATGAATAAAAGGAACCAAGTAGAAGTGAAATTGTTCACAGCATTGCACCTATATAGTAGTAACATTTATCAAGTTTATTGTATCTTAACTAAATATTTTCCTTCTACAGTAAATGCTAACCAAAAACAAATGGCCTTTCCGAGTTCAGTATGTGGGTTTACTTTGGTTTTAATGAGCTTAGAGTGAAGAAAGAGGTTAATACAAAACATTATTTTGCAGGCACTGTCACTACTCAGGAAAACTGAGTTAAGCTTATCATGATCATGGAAATTCTCTCTTAGGCTACGTCCACACTTCTACATTTTCATTTAAAAACTGCATTTTTTTAATGAAAACTATCACCATTCACATTAGTGTTTTCACACTGTGTATTAAAGTATATCCATCCACACTAAAATGACCAAAAACGCATATGACAAATGTTCACCTACACTGGGCATGCATGCATCGGTGGAAAAATCCTTGAAGAAACGGTAACGCACCAAGCCACATAATTCATCAGAAAACTGTAGCGACTGGTAAATTTGCCTTTTGTACAGATATGCAGCATTCTAACTGTACAAAATGCAATTAAGATACATATAGAGAGAGTCAGCAGCCATACCAGTTGCACTTCAGAACTGGTAGTCCACCTAAAACTAAGTAAGTCTGAGCCAGGTTGATACTTGGATAGGAGACCATCTAGGTAAAGCTTGGGTTGCTGCTGGAAGAAGTGATGTAGAGGCAAACAGAGGACACTTACTCTGTAGTCTGTGTGTGATGGGGACACTGTGCTGTGAAAATCACACCATCCTTAGGAAGAGATGTAAAACCGAGGTCCTGACTCTCTGTGGTCATACAAGATTCATGGGTGTCCTTTGTAAAGGACAGGGTGTATCCTAATGTCCTGGCTAAATTACCCTCCATGGCCTAGCAATTTGGATTCCTACCCTGTCCCCAACTGTCTCTCTCTTTTTCACTCATTCACAACCTAATAGGTAATGTGTGGTGAGCATACAGGCACAAAATGGCTGTTGTCGTATCATACAGGTGCATGATGCACAATGGTGGTGGCCGAAGTGGCTCCCCACTATCTATATAAGGTGCTTTGAGTACTAAGAAAATGATATATAAATGTAAAAAATGATTACTACTACTATTATTAGATATATAAATGTAAAGAATTATTATTACATAGTTAAGCAACACAAAAGGTACCATGGAAAGCAACTTTTCCACATTTGCTATGTTGGAATATAGACTTCCTCTGTGAAGCATGAACAGTCAGGGAATGAGATGTTGTAATGAGTAGGATCCAATCAGAGAAGGGCTTACATAATAGGCACAAATCAATCAGAGAACATTTATAATCTGTGTTTTTAAAACTCTTTCACTCTTTACATATGATTTTAGAAAAGTCAGATGGTGTAGTGGCTTATACTTGTAGTTTCAAGTCCTCAACACAATGGTGCTAGTTTAGATGCACCACCTCAGCGAAACTCACGGAACCATAAAATATTTTGTTATAACAGTAATCTTGATATTATTCGAATATGGGAAAAAAATGTACAGTAGCATTGTGACCAGGGCCGCTGGCGATTTGCCATGACTAATGGCAGTGGCACAAGGACAGCTCCATAGCAGCTCTGCTGTGTCCGATAAACAGTAAACCAAGGGCAAAGTAGTTGGCTGTAGTTGGATCAGGTTTACCAGGTGCTGTGCTTGTTGCACAATGTTTAATATTTAACACCGGCTTTGACCTGCTCTTTCTCACACTCTCCTGATTTGTCTTCTCCAGGCCGCATCTGCCACAGCAGTAATTCCAAGATGCTGGTGTTCTTCTAATCTGAAGATGGGACCTGAAGCGGGTACCGTGGCCCCTAACAGCTCCTGTTCTGAATGAAGTCTCGAGACTATACCTTCCTTCCCTATACATTAATGAAGTACCTGTATTTTCCTTGAAAACCAGGACTCATCTGAAAACGAGACATTACATATAACTTTTTTTTTTTAAATAGAAATAGAGGTATGAAGACAGAATGAAAATAAGATGCAAGATGAAGATGAAGGCACGATTCCAAAATGCTTTCACCTCATCAGTTTTGCTCATTCTGGAATTAACTTTTCCCAGTATTAACATTTCTTTCAGCATAAACTGACACGGTTTCTCACATTTTTTTTTCATTAGGAAGGTAACTGAGAGGCGCTACGAAACTCAAAACAGTACGGTATCCACACACAACTACCCACCCGGACGCTCAGTGGAGCACTGACTCAGAATTTGGCTGTGTGTACGATGTTGCACCTGCATACTCACAGAGACTAACAGAGAGCGGAAATTTCGCAACAGACCGTCCCCTCTGTTTGAGACAACCTGTTGCAGGGTTTCGAGACTAAGCACTTAAAGTAAAGGAGCAGCATTAAGTATTTTTTGCATTGCATTATTATCTTCGGTAGCCACTTTGGTTAAAAAAACACTCAATACACTGAGATTTACATTTCATTAAAACGAAATTCGTTTAACATGATGTTCTATGAATGTTTGTCCAGGCCCACAAAAAGTATTCGTTATTCTGAAAATTTTGTTACTTCAGTACTCACGATGCCGGAATTTAACCTGTGATTGGTAAGCACACAAAGTTAAAATTCTGTATCTGTATTTATAAGTGCTATTTTAGCAACTGAGAAGCCAAAATATAATTTCACTTGCATTCAATCATTACATTTTTTTGCAATGAGCCTTTTTTGAAACATTTACAGATGCATCTAAATAAATTAGAATATCATTGAAACGTTTATTTCAGTAATTCAATTCAAAAAGTGAAACTCCTATCATATAGATTCATTACACACAGAGTGATATATTTCAACCTGATTATGGCTTATAGCTAAAGAAAACCCAAAGTTCAGTAACTCAGAAAATTTGAATATTGTGAAGGTGGTCAATATTGTAGACTCCTGATGTCCCACTTCACTCAGCTAATTAACCCAAAACACCTGGAAAGGTGTTCTGAGCCTTTAAATTGCCTCCCAGTCTGGTTCAGTAGGTCACACAATCATGGTGAAGACTGCTGACTTGACAGTTGTCCAGAAGACAGTCATTGACACCCTACACAAGGAGAGTAAGCCACAAAAGGTTATTGCTAAAGAAGGTGGCTGTTCACAGAGTGTTGTATCCAAGTATATTAATGGAAAGTTGAGTGGAAGTAAAAAATGTGGCAGACAAAGGTGCACAAGCAACAGGGATAACCACAGCCTTGAGAGGATTATGAAGCAATATGAAGCAAAAGTATCTGGGACACAGCTAAAACTGTTGCATTCCTTGTGTCAAGCCACTCCTGAACCAGAGACAACATCAGAAGCATCTTACCTGGGCTAAGGAGAAAACGGACTGGACTGTTGCTCAGTGGTCCAAAGTCCTCTTTCAGATCAAAGTAAATGTTGCATTTCATTTGGAAATCAAGCTCACAGAGTCTGGAGGAAAAGTGGAGAGGCACAGAATCCAAGTTGCTTGAGATCCAGTTTTCACAGTCAGTGATGATTTGGAGAGTCATGTCATCTGCTGGTGTTGGTCCACTATATTTTATCAAATCCAAAGTCAGCGCAGCCATTTATCATGAAATTGTAGAGCACTTCATGCTTCCCTCTGCTGACAAGCTTTATAGAGATGCTGATTTCATTTTGCAACAGGACTTGGCACCTGCCCACACTGCCAAAAGTATCAACACCTGATTTAATGACCATATCACTGTGCTTGATTGGCCAGCAAACTCGCCTGACCTAAACCTCATAGACAGTCTATGTAGTATTGTTAAGAGGAAGATGGGAGACACCAGACCCAACAATGCAGATGAGCTGAAGGCCAATATCAAAGCATCCTGAGCTTCCATAACACCTCAGCAGTGCCACAGGCTGATGATCGCCTCCATGCCACGCTGCATTAATGCAGTAATTTATGCAAAAGGAGCCCTGACCAAGTACTGAGTGCAACATGAAGATACTTTTCAGTAGGTCAACATTTCTGTATTAAAAATCTTTTTCTGAATTGGTCTTATGTAATATTATAATTTTCTAAGATACTGTACTGAATTTTGAGTTTTCATTACCTGTAGGCTATAATCAGAAAAAAGAAAAGAAAAATGCTTGAGATATATCACTGTGAGTGTAATGAATCTATATGAGAGTGTCACTTTTTTAAACTTTTCAATGATAATCTAATTTACCAAGATGCACTTGTACACTGTTTCTTAAATTTGGCACATGTCTGAAATAAATACACAGAGAATTCAGACATGGCTGTTTTGAATGTGTCAGGATACCTTTAAACCTGAAGATATATTAAAACTTTATTTCATTATTATAACATAGTCATAAGAGAAAACTAGCAATCATTGTAGGATTAGTAAAGGCATACACTTCCAAAATGCCCCATTAAAAAGATGCTAGAAACAAAAAATGCATCCCAGTTTCTGGGAAAATGACTCAGTTTGACATAAATTAGTCTGACTGCCAAAATGAATTATGTATTGCCAAACCTTTTTTCTTTTTTACTGGACTAGTGAGATCATACTGATTGACATAAGCTGTGTAACAAAATTATTATTTTCAAGGACCATAAATATTCATGGAATCTGATCAATAGCTTCTTCTAGGAAGAGATATCATAATACTGCAGTGAGGCATAAAAAGAAAAATGGGTGACACTTAACACTAGAATTACCAGAGCCTACAAATAAACTCGTAAATCCGTCCCACCTTAAATCGCTTCTTAAAATCGTTCACAGCTCTCCACCAGCGTCTTTTGTCATCTAAATGTGCTGATAAAAACAAACTGCAAGCAGCCAGCTATTCCATCCCTCCACCGACTTAGAACATGCGCAAACTTCTCCCAGCTCATGCCTTGATTGATTTTCTGGGAGTGAAATGGAATTTTAGAGTGGAAATAATAAATCGTTGTTTGGAACACACGCATTTCATGTCTGTTCCGTTTCTACAGTAATCTGTGTAAACACATTGTTAACACAGAAACGTTTTTTATATTCTACTAGTAGATGACAAAATGTAGGCATAAACTATATAATGTATGAAGCCTGAAGTATCACACAAATACTTTCACAAAAGCTACAAATCTAACACAGCAATTGCGCTTTTATTCAAAAATATAACTGCAGAAACAAAAAGCCACCTTAACATGTGACATTGACACCCGTTTATTATGACTGCCTCCATAGCGCAATAGAATCAGCCGCCGACTGGAAATCAAAAGGTCGCGAGTTCGATCCTGCACCACTCCGTTTTGAGAAGTAAACTGCTCTTAGTTTTACTATTTTAGAATAAAAACATACATTGGATTTCAGTCTGTAACAGCCGGTGTGATTTATGATACTTGTAAAGGTTAGCTTTAGTTTTTTGTTTTTTTTTTTTGTGTCAGTTTTATTATCTCAGCCGCGATCATGAGCCCAAACACACCCCACCCCTGCATCTGACGCTGCTGTTTTCACATAGACGCGCTGTAACAGAGGTAAACTCAGCTCCCTTCTACATCAGAGCAAGAATGCACATACCATTGTTTGCATACTAAAGTGTCAGCAGGCACTTTTCGTGGCATTACACACATTTCTGAGCATGCCCTCTGCACACTACTTGTGACTTTAGGAAGCAAGTAAATAAATAAAGGTAAATCGTGTCATAAAATGATTTTTTCAAAACGTCGAATGTTATTTATATGGCACGGACATGCTCAAAAAATACATGTGTAATGCCACAAAAAGTGCATGCAGACATGTCCTTGCCAAATAAATAACATTCGACGTTTTGAAGAAATCATTTTATAACACGATTTACCTTTATTTATTTACTTCCTAAAGCCTAAAGTCACAAGTAGTGTGCAGAGGGCATGCTCAAAAATGTGTGTAATACCACGAAAAGTGCCTGCTGACACTTTAGTATGCAAGCAATGGTATGTGCATTCTTGCTCCAATGTAGAAGGGAGCTGAGTTTACCTCTGTTACAGCGCGTCTATGTGAAAACAGCAGTTTCAGATGCGTGGGTGGGGTGTGTTTGGGCTCGTGAACACGGCTGAGATAATAAAACTGACACAAAAAAAAAACAAAAACTAAAGTTAACCTTTACAAGTATCATAAATCACACCGGCTGTTACAGACTGAAATCCAATGTATGTTTTTATTCTAAAATAGTAAAACAAAGAGCAGTTTACTTCTCAAAACGGAGTGGTGCAGGATCGAACTCACGACCTTTTGCTTTCCAGTCGGCGGCTGATTCTATTGCGCTACGGAGGCAGTCATAATAAATGGGTGTCAATGTTGCATGTTAAGGCAGCTTTTTGTTTCTGCAGTTATATTTTTGAATAAAAGCGCAATTGCTGTGTTATATTTGTAGCTTTTGTGAAAGTATGTGTGTGATACTTCAGGCTTCATAAATTATATAGTTTATGCCTACATTTTGTCATCTACTAGTAGAATATAAAAAACGTTTCTGTTTTAACAATGTGTTTACACAGATTACTGTAGAAACGGAACAGACATGAAATGCGTGTGTTCCAAACAACAATCTATTATTTCCACTCTAAAACTCCACTTCACTCCCAGAAAATCAATCAAGGCATGAAGCTGGGAGAAGTTTGTGCACGTTCTAAGTCGGTGGAGGGATGGAATAGCTGGCTGCTTGCTGCCTGATTTTATCAGCACATTTAGATGACAAAAGACGCTGGTGGAGAGCTGTGAACGATAGGCTCTAGTAATTCTAGTGTTAAAGGAGAAGTTCAGTATTTTTAATTGAAAATTATTTCCTCACAAGCATGGTATTATATGCATTTGTCAAATAAAACTGTACTCTAAAATTAGGATTTTTATATAAAATAACAAAAAATAACAACCAATGTTGGCATTTTATTCCATAACCTATGGTGATCCATCAGAAAATAAAAGCCCAAGACCTTACCAAATATGTCATCTTTGAAGCTGTAAAAGGAAGATACCTTCTGTGTTTACGATGCTTATGACAACAAAAGGGATCTAGGAATATTCACTTTATCCCATATTCCTGGTACTATTTTATTTGTGGTAAGGATACGTTTTGTATTCGCTTGTGTAATACCAGTAGCCTTCCTGGGAAGAGATCTCACAAAAATTCAGAAGTAAATTGACACAATAGTAAGCATGTGGCACGAACAGATTACAGTGATTTTTGTCTTTCGAGAGGAAGCCACACCCCAGGGTGTGAAAGGTTGTTAAAAGAAATTGACAAATGCTGAACTACTCTTCTCTAAAAATGGACAAATCTCAATGTTTTTTTTGTATGAAAATGACATGTGTAAGCTGTATTACAATTTGTGCATAATCTAAAGACACAGATTAACATTCAACAACATTCTTGTCTTGAAAAACTGACATTCTGTAGGTTTTTAGTCTTTTGATTTTCAGGCCTATAAGGTTCCACCGTACGATTCCGCCTCCTGCTCGTTTCGCTCGCCCACGCCCGGGTTTGGTTTACCAGATATACAATTTAAAGAGATTGTTATTTTCTTGGGAATTGTTACATATGCGTTATTTTCACTTTTACTTTAAAACTTTTGTAAAAATAATACTTGTCCTTTATTTCTGGCCCTGGGCGTTGTTAAATCTCTTTCTCGCAGGACATACAGTCGGACCTCGCTAAGTTGACCTTCCCCAAGTCGAAAACCTCCCTATGTCGAATTACTCATTAGTCCCCGGCCGAACTCCCATAAGACCAATGTATTTTAGATCTCCTCAACTCGAAAACTTTTCGGCTCCCAACCTCCTTTAGTGGAATTTTCTATGGCCTTTGGGTTATTATTCTGAGGCTACATTTCAGAACACGTGGTCTGGAAAACCAATAAAAGGGACGCAAATTCTTATCTTAATGCATTCACCAAGGGATTAAGCGACTCTCTGAGGGTAAGACGTCTATTTTGAGACCAAAAATGTCCAAAAACTAAAGGGAGTGGCTGGAATAATCCGGGTCCCTTCAGAGCTCCATGGGTCATAACCAACTGGGTGGCGTCTGGAATTTCCAAATTGTCTCAAGTAAGACTTTTTAACCCATTTTCCCTTCACCTTTGTTAGTCTCTTGTCGGGAGAAGCCTTGAATAGTGTTCGTGTCTGTGTGCTTCTCCATAGTCTCCCGTACAGTACGTGCCCCGAAAATGGCAACTGGTAAGCGTAAGCTTAAAACGTTGTCAATAGCGGAAAAAGTTACCGTCATCAGAGCCGTCGAAAAAGGTGACAAGAAGAAAGTGGAAATTGCAAAGCAATTCGGCATTCCCACAAGTACGCTCTCCACTTTTCTGAAAGAAAAAGAAAAGATTTTGAAACTGTAGAGTGAGAAGTCATGTGGCCATCAGAAGAGGATGAGGGAATGAGAGTATCCCGTCATTGAACAACGTGTTTTGAAATGGTTTGTGCAAGCGAGGGATAGGAACGTTCCTATTGACGGGAAGCTTTTGCAAGCAAAAGCAGAAGAATGTGCCAAAGAGTTGGGCCATTCAGAATTTAAAGCCAGCAATGGTTGGCTGGACAAATTCAAGAAAAGACACGGAATTGTGTTTAATAGGCTATGTGGCGAAAGTGCGCAAGTGCCAGAAGAAGACTGCAGTCATTGGATACAGAAACTGCCAGAAATTGTTCAAGATTACAGTCCTGATGACGTCTTCAATGCAGACAAAACTGGTCAATTCTTCAGATGCACTCCAGACAAAACAATGACTTTCACAGGTGAACCTTGCCACGGCGGAAAGAAAAGTAAGGAGCGCGTGACTCTTCTTTTGGGTGCAAACATGAGTGGGTTAGAAAATTTGCCCGCATTGTTGATTGGGGAAATCATTGAAACCCAGATGCTTCAAAAATGTGAAATGGCTACCTATGCATTATGCGGCCAATAAGAAAGCTTGGATGACATCAGAGCTTTTGTCCAAGTGGCTGAAGAAAGTGAATGCAGCGATGGTCCGGAAGAAAAGAAGAATCATTCTTCATTCTTTTCATCGACAATTACACAGCACATAAACTTATCCCTGTCATGAAAGCTGTGACAATCAAGTTTTTGCCACCGAACACATCTAAGCTTCAACCTCTCGACCAGGGCATCATTACCGCAAACTCGTTGTAAGAAAATTGCTGCGGAATATCGAAGATAAACGCCCAGTAGGAATTGACCTGCTAGAAGCGATGCGAATGGCCCGGAGAGTTTGGGATGAAGTTCCAGAGGAAACAATCAAGAACTGCTTCAAAAAAGCAGGTTTTGGACAGCAAACTGTTGACGATTCAGAGGAGCACTTGGACGAAATGTCAATGGAAACAGACAACGCACTTGCAAGTCCCAAAGAATGGTCCACGGTTCTGACAGCTACTGGCGCCAATAAGGAAGTCTCCTTTCAAGATTTTCTTGAAGTTGACAGTGCGGTGAATGTTTGTGGAGAACTAACGGACGCTGACATTATTGCTGAGATGGAAAATGAGGAACAAAAGGAAAATGAGAGTGGGGATGAGGAAGAATACGGCAACAATGTTGATACTCTGCCTGTCCCCAGCCAAAAAAAAGCGAGGCAGGCTATTGACATACTGCACAGATTCTTGGAATCTACGCCGGATCTTGAGGAAAATGTGTTTCAGTCCATTGACGAGATTGAGGAGATTGTCGAGCGAGATGCATCATCACATCGACGACAAACAAAGTTAACAGACTTTTTTCTCTAAAGATAACCTGTTTCATTGCACTGTTCGATAGTACATACTGTAGATGCATGAACCGGTATGAAGCCTACATGTATACGTATAAAACAACAATATAATAAATGGTTATATCTATACTAATAAAAGGCAAAGCCCTCACTGACTGACTCACTCACTAATTCTCCAACTTGTCCTGTAGGTAGAAGGCTGAAATTTGGCAGGCTCATTCCTTACAGGTTACTTAAAAAAGTTAAGCAGGTTTCAATTCGAAATTCTATGCATAACGGTCATAACGGTCGACAACGTCCGCCATGTTAAACTTTCTTATTTATGGCCCCATCTTCACGAGAATTTGGTAGGCGGCTTCCCTGTGCTAACCGAAACCGATATACGTACTTATTTTGGTGGCATGATGCCACTGTCAGCCGCCATATTGAACTTTCCAACAGTTTTTGTTACCTATGGGCCCATCTTCAAGAAATTTGGTCCGCGGGTTCCCAACGCTAACTGAATCCTACTTACGTACATATATACGTCCATAGCCTGCAGCTCGGTCGTCGTGTGAGGTGGCGTTGGGTCCCCCATCCCCACGCCTCCCACGTTGTCGGCTGTCTGCCAATATAAGGCCGTCCATCGCTCCGGTCCCTACATTCCCTTCCTTGCTTCGCCACGGTATTCACGTCTCTCCGATAACCGCAGCCTTTTTATTTAATCCACGGCTTCTCCGCTGTTTTATTGTTCGTTTATTACGATTATAGTTATTGTATAGGTATTTTAGACTTGGTTTACATTGTTCAGGTACCCATTTCCTTTATCGTTCCAACCGTACCTTCATTAACATGTCTATCAATGTGATCACCATCGATCAAAGAACTGTCACTTACCGAGTGGTTTCCATGCCCGGAGATGGAGCCTGCCTTTTCCATTCTCTGTGTTACATATTGCACGGCCATATCAGGCTCACTCTTGATATCCGAAGGAACATTGTGTCTTATTTATTAAATGACTGGGACAGGTTCCAGGTGTGGACTGATGACAGTACAGGAGATAATTAGACTACACAGGGGCACAAGAAGAGTGAAATGCTTAAGCCCTTCACCTATGGTTCTGCATGTGAGTTGATGGCTGCCGTTGAATTGTTCGGTTGTCGCTTTCAAGTGTACTGAAATGGCCAAATATTTTACACCTTAGGACAACTGCCAGTGCCTCTTAAACATCTTATATTGACAGGTGACGATTTCAGTAGTGGACACTTTGATGTTTATGAATGATTAAACTCTCAAAAGCTGGAGGAGAAGTTATCGATGAAACCGGTTGTATGCTTAGCTTGACAATGCCGATTGTCACTTCAACACAACAAGTCCAGCAAATACTAACGTAATTGAAACAAACCATGAAACTCAAACCGATTATGACAGCAGCAATCCAAGCTGCGAGATTTGAGGCAAGATTGCTTTTCACATGGCCAACTGTACGTTGCATGCTCAAGAGTAAGCTCAGCACACAGCTTGGTCATATTACAACCGGAGGGCCGAACTGACAATGTGGCATACAAAGAGATCCTTAACAAATAATTATTGGTATATTTTCCCTCAGTTTAAAAAGGTTTACTTTTCTTCTTAATAAAAATTTTAAGGCAGTACTTCGCCGCTGCGAAGCGCGGGTATTTTGCTAGTAATAATTAAGCCGGAAAAATAATGTCTTTGATTAACCCGCCACTATTACACTGTTTTCCATAACTCGAAAACTCCGTGAGTCGAATTTTTTTGAGTTCGATTTAGCGAGGTCCAACTGTATAACGCTGCTTGCATTGTGGGGGGTGGGGGGGGGTGGGTGGCTAAACGCATGCTAAGGAGATGCCGTCGGATCAGCTGCTGTGTTTCTGCTCCTGGCTGCGTGTTGTTTGTCGCGCTGCATGTCGATAATTTAAAAGCTTGTACAGCAGCTGTCCTTTTGCCACTTTGTGTCTCTGCCGCTCGGATTGTGAAGGGGGGCTTAACACACGCTAAGGAGAAGCAGTCAGATAATCTGCTGGCGTGCTGCGTGTTCTGCTTGTCGCTTATCATCGTTTTAAGAGCTAGGATCACATGACGTGTGTCTGCCAAAAGCATTCAAACAACTGCTAGGTTAGATGTCCGTGAACTTTTTAAATGTTGTCTCACTGCCTTGTCTCGCGTGACGTTAAAAGTGTCTCTCACAGAACATCAAATTGTCTTCCGAGAAGATCACGTCTCGTCTCCCTAGTCTCCGTCCCAAGATTTTTTTTTTTTTTTTATAATAGAGAGATAAGAACATAAACTCATGTGGCAAATGCAAACATACCTTGCTTGTGAAGAAATGACTGACTTGAAAAATAAACTTATCCTTTAAAGCAGCGTGTGCAGGTTCCCCCCTCCAGTCTTCTTTCCAGAGATTAAGTCCATCTAGTCACCCATCCACATAAGAAGCAATTTAATCCAATTATAGCTCCCAGCAAAACTGGAACAAGGCAGTGATCAACCCTGGACAGGGAGCAATAAAAGTCTACGATGTGCATCTTACTGGACTGGTTTATGAGAATTCTCGTTTCCTGGTTACCAAGTTTAATTAGAGGTTAACAGAATTCACAATTTAGGCATTTGTCTTATTCAACATTCAGTAAACCTTTATTTTATCAAATAGCTACAGTTCTCAGAACTATCACATGTTCTCATTCTGTCTTTAAACATTTAAAAAAAGGAGAACAACTTGCCACTCACATCTCTGACTGCTCAATGCAAACTGTCTCCAGTTTATAAGAAGCAGGATAGCAAAATACCAATGAATCTGCCAGAGTGTAACTACAATTTTAGAGACCATCCTGTGAGAAAGGTAATGCACAGCGCATAAGCTTTAATTCATAAAGTAACAGCAGAAATACCCAAAATTGAAATCAGAATAAAAATATTGTCTGGTTACAAAGAGGAATCAGTCAATAATCAATAGGCTGATCACAACGAAAACCTACAGCCTATGCAGCTTGCTGAGCACAGAGTGAAGCACCTCAATATAAAGGTTTAACATTACATTTAAACGTAAGACTACAGGAATTAGCCATTTCAAGAAACTATGGGTATGTAAAAAGGCAATTTACAAACTGCACACCCACTGCTCTTCATCATTAAGCCTGGCAAGAAGTAAATTAATCTGAAATGAAAAATTACCAATTAAAATAAGAAGCAAGTCACAAGCTAGATGAATGGTGCAGCTCCCTTAAAAATGTGTTCAATTTAACAAAAGAAAACCGGGTTATAGGATTGCTTGCCAGAAGAAAAATTCAAACATTATAAAAACAAGTTTTTTTTCTGCTGAAGGTTTAGTCTTGCTTAGTTTGTCTTAAGTGGAAAATTGATGGGTCAAATCTAAAAAAAGACTGCAGGCCAACAGCTACCACTGAATACCACTAATTCCACAAATAACCCACTGTGCATCACTTCACCTATCCTTGTTCTATCTGTATTGTATGTATGTTAAATATTATAAGCAAAGGAAGAAAAAAAAAAACTTAGGGCAGTGAAAGCACATCATAAAAGTGTGGACTGTAAAGAATAAGTTTAGCAGTTCACCCTCCATTACAGACTGAAAACAACTGTGGAACACAGTCTCTGAAAAGCATGGTGTTCTGGAAATGTGCTACAGTAAATGAAATTTGCTTGTTGGCTTCTATTCTAAATTTGTAGCTCAGGATTACTCACTCACAGGTCTGTAAAGCTACTGTATATAGTGATTTTGAATGCTACCAATGTTGTATGAAGTATCCAAAAGTCACACTTAACTAAAAGTAAAGATACCTTTAATAAATAGATACCTCAAATAAAAGACTCAAGAAGAAGTTTTAAAAAAGTATCAAAAGTATAAGTAAATGTTGGACATCTCCGTGTTCTTACAAAGTTCAAAATTTCCCACAAAATTAAAATAATTCAGACTATCTTCTTTTTGTGATGTAATGGAATCACTAAAATATGACCCAAGTAACTGTAGTTTGAAGTAGTGCCATCCAGCATGAGCGAACATCTCAATGATTCTATTCTAATTCAGTGGGGTAGCTACTAGTTGATGAGATGTAAAGACTTTGTTTGCTTTAGGGAGGAATTCATCCGTTTCTGAAAACTCTTTCTACAGCAAATTTACATAACATTACCACCTAATTACAATTAATTTAAACAGAAACATTGTAAGCATTTCCTGGCTCCAAAAATGACCCTGATTTTTATTCAAATAACACCGAACTGACAGAATTAGTATATTGACAACATTTGTCATCAAAACAAAATCCTAATGAGGAATCACCCTTCATTAAATAATATTTAATAAAAATGTTTTACTTAGACTTTATCACTTCTAGTTTCATATTCAAAGGAATGGCCTTTTGGCTTTTCTTGGGCTTTTCCTAACCAGTTTGCAATCGGTTTTGGAGCAGTGACTATAGGGATAATGTGAGAAGATGCGAGCAACACATGACAACACTGAGTGAACTACACCACATTAACACATAAAAAAACCTCACTGAAGCCTGTAGAGAGTGTCTTAACATAGGGGCAACAGTCATGGAAATAACAGACTCTTGATTGTGCATCAGCAAAATTCAGCATCCGCCTGTTGTGCGGGCTGTGGTGAGATGTACACGGAATAACTAAGTAGATGACCAGGTGTTGTGTTAGCACCAGTAGCGTACATTTAAAATCATCTGATTCTCCAAATGCACACATTTTCCTATGTGTGTGGTTTTGGGTTGAGTGTATTTTTATGCACCTGACTGAATAAAACATTGTGTATACAGTAATCCCTCGCTATATCACGCTTTGACTTTCGTGGCTTCACTCTATCGCGGATTTTATATGTAAGCATAACTAAATATATAACGTGAATTTTTCGCTGCTTCGCAGGTTCTGCGGACAATGTGTCTTTTTACTTCCTTTACATGCTTCCTCAGTTGGTTTGCCCAGTTGATTTCATACAAGGGACGCTATTGGCGGATGACTAAGAAGCTAACCAATCACCGAGAACGCAGTTAAGTTCCTGTGTGCTGAATGCAGTGTTAACCAGGAAGTCTCGTCTCGCTCATTCAGCATCAACGTGTTTCGCTGTGTAAAGAGTTAACTTTTGTGCTCTTTTGTGTTTATCTTTGTGCATAGTCAAGCCCTTCATTATGGCTTCAAAATGATCTGCTCCTGCTACTGCTTCAGGGGCTGTGCCCAAGCGCCAACGGAAGATGTTAACGATTGCCGAAAAGGTAAACATTTTGGATTTGTTGAAGGAAGGGAAAAGCTACACCGCTGTAGGATGCCATTACAGCATCAATGAGGTTACGATTCTTTTTATTTAAAAAGTAGGAAAGGAATATAAGATCTATGGCCACAGTGTCCTTTTAACCAGGGTGCAAAACGAGTTGTAAGTGGATGTAATAAGGCAGTAGTCTGGATGGAATCTGCATTAGGGATTTGGATTGAAGACTGCCAGAAGAAGAACAACGGCAGTGCTACACAATCGCTCCTTTAGAAGAGCTGTAATGCTCTCCTTTGCTGTGCAGTAAAATTAAACTCATCGTTATCGGACAAGTCATCGTGTCATTGAGGGTGAGTAACCATAATTAATTTCCTACTTACAGTACTTAGTACATGTACGTACGTTTAGTTTCACTGTATGCACATTTACTGTATACAATTTTTCTTGCATTGTACATATTTATTGCTGGTGGCCTGTCTATCGTAATGGCTGTAACATATGTGATATCGGAGACACTCGATATCTTTAAAATAGTATTAAGGTTTTACTGTATATAAACAGTGCGTTTATATACATAATTTCAATGAATCTTACCTAATATCTAAAAGAATACAAAGGGATTATGCTGTATAACTGTGCAGGGAATATTTATAAACAGTGTGGGAAAGTTTATAAGGGCTTAAAATATACCAAAAATAACTATACAAACATATGGTTTCTACTTCGCGGATTTTCACCTATTGCGGGGTTCTGGAACGCAACCCCCGCGATCGAGAAGGGATTACTGTATTGCATAGTCCCTTTTGTTTTCTGGTTTGATATTGTAGTAACTGACATGTTTAGCAAAATATATCAGGGTAAAAGTAGTCATCTCCTACTGAAAATGAAGTAAACAGAAAAAGTTATACTCAAGCATAAATGTTCTCAAAACATTTTCAAGTAGAGTAACATTTATGCTTTGTTACTATACATCAATGAATGCAACTAATACCTTAATTAAAGCTAGCATGGATGAATGAATGAGATATTAAACATAATAAAGCGTAAAGTTTTCAGCTCAGTCTTCAAATGTAACTACCTAGTAACCTCCACAGAAAACCACTATGTAAATTATACCATTTCTAACTCGGCAAAACAGATGCAAGTGCAAATCACAACTTATGACAAAGGAACAAAAAAAAGTTAGACTTTCCTATGCTTATTTATTGCAAACTGATCATGCTACATCAATTTTCCAAACTTGCTTATTCCAGCACATGTTTGTAAGGGGGCACTGAGGCTCTTCTGACAGCAAAGCTTCTCACAGGATTGTCCAAGGCGCTGAAGTAGGAAGCACACATACCAACACTTGCTCATTCTTGATACATTTTAAAGACACTGTATGAGCTTGGATTTGAATCCAGTACAAGCAAGTCTTATTTAAGATTAGTTTTCTTTTCAAATAATTTGGTTTAAGTAGATAGACTACTGGGAATGTAAATAAGTTCTATTTGTATTATGATTGTTTTGGTCAGAAAAGCTAATTGGGAGGCAGAATCCCTATTTGTTTTGTAGTTGTGGATGGCCAACACTACCTCAGGATCTACGAGAACAGTCCATTGTTACAGTTTCAGTATCTGAGCCATCACTTTGTGCAAAGTTAACATTTATTTGCCCACTCATGACTGCAATTGGAAGTCAAGCAAAATTGACTACTCGTTGCATAATGGCTAACATGGTACAACAACCTACTACTTCACTCATGACTGAAAGGATTGTATGACAGACATTCAAATGAACTCCAACAAAATCAAGAATATCTTAAAATGAATTCCAAATATTCAACCCAGCTTTGTTGAAAAATACACTGTTAAAGTTCCCAAAGTTCTCAATGTCCAATCGATTAATGAGTGCTCACAACCATAAAATTATGACTGCCATTCGAAAAAGGCCACTGTACTTCCCCCCTCATCAATGTACTATAAATGGGGTCTTAGAGAAACTTTCATTTCATCTGTACAACATAACACAATGCTTCCTTTATAACTTAAAAGACTAATTACACTAAACATTGTTCACCATGTATCACTGCCTCTGCTAGGAAAAATAATTAAACTGTCTTGCCTACTGGTGGAAGGCACATCATTTTAATCCTGAAGTGAAGGAAATAATGCATTATACAACAAAATTACCAAACCTGGTTAAGATTTTGAGGCACTTAACTTCTTTGTTATAAAGGCCTGTTTTCACAAAGGAATTTACTTTCTAAAAAAGATTTGCAACAAAATAAACCTGACACTGGTATAAAATTCACAATGTGTATTTTTAGTGTGTTCTCTGCTTTTTCACATCAGTTCAAAAATATATACTGTAACTCTTAAATCATCCAGAACTCAGAGGGACCTGGTATGAAAGCCCCTAAATCTCATCTTCACCCCTTCCATTGACTGAACAGAGAATATTCAACTAACAAAACTGACTCACCTACAAGATCATCTTTCAATTTACTCTTTTTTCCACCCTCCAACCCTTCTACAAACTCCTAAGGCATTGAGCTGTTTCACTCAGTCATGCAGCCCTTACTACATTCAACAGACTTTGAAGTTCCTCATTAAAGTCTAAAGCCGTGACTCAGCCACCTGTAATTATTCATCAGCAGCTTATCTCAAAACATTTTATCACCACTTATGACTTTACCATGAAGCAATCCCAACTGCATGTAAAGTTATCAAGCACAGGATCTCCTCCTTCTAAAATGGATTATGTGGGTTCAATAATAGACAAATGCACAAGATACCAAGTTCATCCAACATTCTTACTTCTAAACTTCAGGGGAAGAAGAGATGGAAAGTGAATTTGGAGATGCATACTTGCTGGATTTGGTTGTTTTCATAGTTAGGGCACAGCAAAAGTTGCTTTGTTCCACTAATGAAACATTCTTAAATGTTTAGAACTAAACATTTAAGAACATTAGAACTAAATAGGAATTTCAAGCCTGAGAAATTTGGTACATAGAGTCATATGAAAAAGTCTGGGAACCCCTCTCAGCCTACATAATTTACTCTACTTTCAACAAAAAAAGATAACAGTAGTATGTCTTTCATTTCCTAGGAACATCCGAGCACTGGGGTGTTTTCCGAACAAAGATTTTTAGTGAAGCAGTATTTAGTTGTAAGAAATTGAATCAAATGTGAAAAACTGGCCGCACAAAAATGTGGGTCCCCTTGTAATTTTGCTGATTTGAATGCATGTAACTGCTCAATACTGATTACTTGCAACACCAAATTGGTAGGATGTGCTCGTTAAGCCTTGAACAAAAACAGAGAAAAAACTTCATGAACATACACACTCCAGTTTCAAAGAATGTTTTAAAAACACACAAGTTTCTTTTATGAAAACTAGAATACTGAATAACATAAAACTGTGTGTGCCACCAGCATACCAACATGGGTATAAGTAGAATAAGCAGCCAAGTAGCAAGTAAAAACATACATGCTAATAATAGTTAAAGCAGCAGGAGCTCACAGACATTAACAACTGTTCACAATGGTGATAGACCAGGGATCTCAAGCTCTAGTTCTAGTCCTAAAATCGGTACTGACCTCTACTCTCTTTTCTGTTTCTTTTTCCGCACAGCCACCACCACCTACTCAAAGCTTCATGATGCTCCAACAATGATAGACGGATTAAAAGGCAGAAGTCTACGTGACCATCATCATCATCAAGCCCTTCCGTGAGAATCCTAAATCCAAAGAGGACTGTTTCATTTATGTTAGGTAGAATGCCCAGAGGGGACTGGGCGGTCTCATGGTCTGGAATCCCTACAGATTTTATTTTTTCTCCAGCCGTCTGGAGTTTTTTTTGTTTTTTCTGTCCCCCCTGGCCATTGATCCTTACTCTTATTCGATGTTAATTAATGTTGATTTATTTTGTTTTATAATTGTGTCTTTCATTTTTCTATTCTTTAATATGTAAAGCACTTTGAGCTACTGTTTGTATGAAAATGTGCTATATAAATAAATGTTGTTGTTGTTGTAGTTCTGGAGGGCCGCTGCAGGTTTTCATTCCAACCTTTTTCTTAATTAGTGACCTGTTTTTGCTGCTAATTAACTTCTTTTGAATTAAGTGATTTGCTCTTGAAGATGCCGACCCAATAACTGTTTTTTCCCTAATTAGCAACCAAACAATAATGGGATAAAAAATGAGCCAAACAATGACCAGCAAACTGTGACAATCATGCAATATCTGAAAATAAAAAGGGTGGAGGTCTCAGGAATGTTGAGTTGCTCAGGTCCCCAAAACATTTTAACAGTGCTCTTAGAAAAGTAAAGAAAAAATCAACAATTTTGATAATGTATGCTATTGCACAATGAGAGCAGCAACAAGCCATGGAATTAAAGAACAAGTTTAATTAATGACAAGAATCAGCACCTAGTTAAGCAACTGTTTGGAGTGAAATTGGTTGGAGTTTGAGGACCTGACTTAGTTGGTCTTCTGTTGGCTCACTTCACATTTCACTTCTGTTTAAGGAAAGAAATGAAGCAATTCAGAGGAACAATGAAGAAATTCCGGGGAACAAATCTTAAAAAACAAGTCAATTAAAATGAATTCAAAAGAAGTTAATTAGCAGCCAAAACAGATCACTAATTAAGAAAAGGGTTAGAATGAAAACCTGCAGCCCTCCAGGACCAGAGTTTGAGATCGCAGTGATAGACACTGCTTACTGTACTGTACTCCCCATATTGTGTCTTGAATCTGAGAACATTCCGACAGTTCTTTCATTAATGTGTTCATACTGCCTATTAGTATCACTAAAGTACATACTCTCTCTAGTTTGTTTGCTCACCGATTGTCTGTGACTTCACTGTAGCTTCCATACCCGTTTTATAAAAGACTACAGCCCAGCACAGAAACACTGTGTTTATAAGTACTGCTCATCTTATTAGATTTGATCTGGTTCAACTGAACACATATGCTTTGTAGAATTGACCTGCACTTTGTCAAGGAGACTAAGTTCAAGTCTTGTTTTCTCTGTAAACTGCATTGTTACTAAGAGATAAGCAGGGATTGGTTTCAGTTGCTAACCATTCTTATTTTTATTTATTTTTTTAATTTCCTTAATGCGTTTCAATTTCAATTTCACAACAGCTAAACATATAAAATGTTTTTATTTTTATTTAGAACTAAGAAATGTCATTCTATTAATTTATAGATGGTCAAACAAACAATACGAAAATGCTCATGTGCGTTTCTTACCCTCCTAAGATGTTGACAAGTAGAAAGAGTTCCAATATCCTCTTGGACATAGTATAATGTACTTGAGAAATATAGAAAAAAGAATGCAACAAATCATCATCTAATTGCTAAGAATATACCTGGTTACATACTAATTAAGAAAAACATAAAAATAGCAATTTTAGCAGTTCAAAGCCTGACTTACAAATGATCATTTTGAGACAAATATTGATGGCAGTACTAAAAACTCAAGATAAACCAAACAGAGCTATATTCATCAAAACTTGGTGTGCCTGTGTTAGCAGCTACCAAAACCTCCTGAAATGAGATGGTCAGAGGATCAAAACTGTTGTGCTGGACTCATCCTTCCTTAGGGTGCTTAAACTACACACGCCAGTCTCAGTACAGCTTCTCTCAACTTTGTTTGCTCATTGATTGTCTGTAACCTCACAGTCGCTTCCATTAAATTCTGATATGTCCATATATGTTATAAAGGAAAAAAAATGAATTAGTTGTACTTCTTTTTTCACAAGACTGTATGCAATTAATCTATTAAGTATATTAAATACGAAAAAATGTATCTCTACTTATACAAACACTTCCCTAGTAATTTACACGACAAACAGTTCTCTGATCTTATAAAAGCAAATGTGCTACCTAACAATAAACCATTTGCCCAAGCTCTAAACTGACAATCATAAATATGAAGGAATAGTCAATTACAGCATAATTGCAGAATAAACAGAAGTTGAAAATCACTTATTTCTGTGACAAGGTTTTTGGTTATATTTCAGACAATTACAATAAAATAAAATTTCTGCTTAATATAAACTTACATTAAGTGATGAAAATGGGATACTCAATACATTATTTTCTTTTAAATATTCTTCTTTATTAAAAGGAATATTCACAAAATAACATTTCTTTTTTTAAATAGACATGTTTTCAAGCAGATCTCAAGGGACAGTAAAAGTATGCCTGGCTCCCCGATCCAAATACAATTCCACACCTGCAACATGGATTTGTGAAGTACCAACATGCATATCAATGCTTGCTTAACGTGTGATTTGTGAAGTACCAACATGCATATCAATGCTTGCTTAACGTGTAGTGCAGGGGTGCCCAAAACATCAATCGCAATCGACCGGTAGCTCGGAAAGGTATATATATATTTTAAATGTTAGTCTATCATATATCCTCCCTATGGCATTTGCCACTTGATTGACATACAGGGCGGCCAGTCTGAGATCTCTTTTCTTCTAACACACTGGTCGTCCCACACATACGATCAAACGTGCACGCTACTGTAAAACTCCGGTTATCTAAGTGATCTAGTTAGCCTTCCAATTTATATCGACTAAAGAAGGCATTTAAAAAAAAATAAAAAATTGTTGGTTTTGGGCTGGAAGTGGAATTGGAAGAGGATTTTTTTTCTCTCTCACAATGTCACAATCGAAGTGCGTTTGTCTGATCTGTCAATCTATCATTGCAATTCCAAAGAAGGAAAATGTGGAAAGGCACTTTCAAACTGTTCATAAAAACTATGAAACTGACTTCCTTCCAAAAACCAATCTGAGAAAGAGAAAGGAGAGGGAACAAAAATCGCAGTTAATCAGACAGCCATCATTTTTCACTCGGCTGAATTCAAAAGCAAAGGCAGACACAACGAAGCATCGTTCCGGGTGAGTCACTCGATCATTAAGCATAAGAAGTCCTACCAAGATGGAGAGATGATAAAAGATGCCTTTGTTGAGGCAGATGGCTAGGGAGCCCCAGTCTGGAAAAAAAGGAGTATCTCCTTGTCACTAAACATGCAGAACACAAGCAACTTAATAACGATCATTGGCCACTAGACTTGGGATTTTTTCCGATCTGACCAACATGTTGAATGAGCTTAATTTACAGCTGCAAGGAAAAGAGAAAACCATGGTCAATATAATTAGCCCAGTTAATGCTTTCAAACGAAAAATGTAACATCTGGAGTTGATTTGAGGTGTGGTGCTTGCATGTGGAAGATTTTTCTGTGATCAGACAACATGCGGTCAAAGGAGCTCTCCGTGCAGGAGGAAGAAGCCATCCTTAAGCTGCGATAACAGAAAAAACCCATCCGAGAAATTGCTACAATATTACGAGTGGCAAAATCTACAGTTTGGTACATCCTGAGAAAGAAAGCAAACACTGGTGAACTCAGCAACGCAAAAAGACCTGGACGTCCACGGAAGACAACAGTGGTGGATGATCGCAGAATCATTTCCATGGTGAAGAGAAACCCCTTCACAACAGCCAGCCAAGTGAACAACACTCTCCAGGGGGTCGATGTATCGATATCCAAGTCTACCATAAAGAGAAGACTGCATGAAAGTAAATACAGAGGGTGCACTGCAAGGTGCATGCCACTTATAAGCCTCAAGAATGGAAAGGCTAGATCGGACTTTGCTAAAGAACATCTAAAAAAGCCAGCACAGTTCTGGAAAAACATTCTTTGGACAGATGAAACCAAGATCAACCTCTACCAGAATGATGGCAAGAAAAAAGTATGGAGAAGGCGTGGAACAGCTCATTATCCAAAGCATACCACATCATCTGTAAAACACGGTGGAGTCAGGCAGTGTGATGGCTTGGGCGTGCATGGCTGCCAGTGGCACTGGGACACTCGTGTTTATTGATGATGTGACACAGGACAGAAGCAGCCGAATGAATTCTGAGGTGTTCAGAGACATACTGTCTGCTCAAATCCAGCTAAATGCAGTCAAATTGATTGGGCGGCGTTTCATGATACAGATGGACAATGACCCAAAACAAACAGCCAAAGCAACCCAGGAGTTTATTAAAGCAAAGCAGTGGAAAGTCTTGAATGGCCAAGTCAGTCACCTGATCTTAACCCAATTGAGCGTGCATTTCACTTGTTGAAGACTAAACTTCGGACAGAAAGGCCCACAAACAAACAGCAACTGAAAGCCGCTGCAGTAAAGGCCTGGCAGAGCATTAAAAAGGAGGAAACCCAACATATGGTGATGTCCATGAGTTCAAGACTTCAGGCTGTCATTGCCAGCAAAGGGTTTTCAACCAAGTATTAGAAATGAACATTTTATTTCCAGTTATTTCATTTGTCCAATTACTTTTGAGCCCCTGAAATGAAGGGAGTGTGATAGAAATACTTTAGTTGCCTCACATTTTTATGCAATCTTTTTGTTCTACCCACTGAATTAAAGCTGAATGTCTGCACTTCAACTGCATCTGAGTTGTTTAATTTAAAATTCATTTTGATAATGTACAGAACCAAAATTAGAAAAAAGTTGTCTCTGTCCAAATATGTATCGACCTAACTGTGTGTGTGTATGTATTTATATATCTCTATATATCATTTTTAATGTAGGTAGATCATTTTGACCTGGTCATTTTAAAAGTAGCTCACAAGCCAAAAAAGTGTGGGCACCCCTGGTGTAGTACATAAAAATATATTAAATTAACTACCCCTTTTTTCATAACCAAAATCACTTTGCTGCAGTATGTAGTAAGGATTAAATCACATGACATGTTAAAATTGTAAGGTTGCAGGTACAACTCCTCTCACCCACCATACTCAATTTTGACCCTAAGCACAACATTAACAAGCTCTTTAATAAGGTAATCAAATTGTTTATTAAACTGAAAAACCAGCCACCTTGAAAGTAATGAAAGCAATACTAGAAATATCCATATGATAGAATTTTCAGGAAACCTTTGGCTTTAAGCTGTAGGAGAGTGGTTTGAAAATATTTGTTATACAAAACACAAAATTGTCTATAAATGTTTTTTTTTTTTTTTGGTAATATTTACTGCATAGCTGTTTCAATTCGGCAATTAATGTACACAAGTAATAGAATGCCTAAAAGACAATCTTTATTCAAGATTTATAACATCAATCCATCCATATCCAGGGGCAGGCAGCTGCAGTCTAACCCAGCAATCATTGGGTGTAAGGCAGGACCACCACCAGGACAGAACTCCAGTCCTGTGTTCCAGTGAACATAAACAAACGGGCCAGATGAGCAATGCCAATTTACCTAAGCTGCATGTCTTTGGATTGTAGGAGGAAACTGGAGCACCCTCAGGAAACCCATGCAGTCATTGAGAGAACATGCAATCTCCACACAGGCAGCACCTGAAACATGGTCTCCTTATTGTGAAGCAGCAGAGTTAACACTGTGCCACCAAGATTTATAATAGCTCTGTGTAATATGGGGTTTTTAACTATATAACAGAGACTAAGCGTGTGTTATTTGTTACTTTGATTAAAAGAAAGAACAAGAAAAGAAAGTGGGATACAGAATGCAGCCAAAAACTGCATGAAACAGTCAAAATGGAAAAAGCAGAATGGAGGAGGCAGCAGTGGGTTGTTAAATCAAACCTTGCCAAAAGCCACTGGGATGTATCAAAACAGACAAAGCGGTAACAACACTCAAGACTGTTACAGTACCCTGAAATAAAACTAGTGGGGAAATTACAGTACTGTATCTATATTGATAATAAAAAAAAGATTAGTGACCGAAACCTAAAAAAAGTTTGTGGTTTGTAAACTGTAATACTAAACTAAAAAAAAAAAAAATACAAAAATTTGTTATTATAATGCAACACAATCGTTTTAAATTGAATTCACTAACACTGGATAACTAAAGAGGATGTAGAGATCAGAGAGCAGACAGCAAGGTTGTGCTTCATCAGCCCTGAAGGGCCGCACTGGATGCAGGCTTTTGTTCCAACTAGTTAGAAACTAGATCATGGAATATTATATTTTTGTTTAGAGGTTCCATTGTTTATATTTTTTGTTGGCAAAAATTCTATCCAGCCCATATTTTACTTTTCTGGTTGAGAAAAAAAGATGTGGAATGAATAGGATTTGGATCCATTAATCCTTTTAAGTATTTTATTAAATGTAACCATTAAATAATGAACACACTTATTAGTGAAAATGACAACAAATTATCTAAGTGACTGCTGCTATTTGCACATTCATGATAAAGAGCTTTCCGATTACCGCCAAAAAATAAAGAAAAATAAATTCTTGACAAGAAATTGACCCAAATTGGAGCAAAAAATAAATAAAAATGTTGAGGCTCCTGTGCCATAAAAGTCAAGGCAGCAGAAAGTATTTGTAAATTTCAAAGAGAAGTAAAAGTCAACTTGCTATTAATTCTGAAACTGCAGACTGAGAGAAGGAGCGAGTCATTAGATTAAACGAAAAGTTCAATAACAACACTGCCATAAAATTATGAAATTGGTTGGAGGAAAGCAAAAGGCTGCGGCCACTGTGGCAGGAGTGGGCATTTATATTAAAAATAAGAGTTTAACAATCCTCATTTCTGAAATCAGAAAAATAAGCAAATGGAATAGCAGTTTATTTTGTAATGAACATATAAAAACATGCACAACAGTGCCAAAACGGTATAATTCTAAATGTTTTGCTTTTTCATAAGACGCTGAACAAAATCAAAAGCACATATACAGACATTATAATAATCTATTAGTCCATTATCTGCCCCACTAAATCCTTGTCAGGTGTGTCAGATTTAATGCAATTTACCATAGTGTAGATATTACAACAACATTTTTTGGCATTTTTCTGAAAGAAAAACAACATTAAAATGTATCTGTTTACTAAACAATTTGTTACCATATCAATTACCTGTACAATTAACTATTTTTTTAAAACTATCTCAGTTCTTCATACTCTTTTCAGTTTGACATTTGGATTTCATTATGAACCTGCCACAGATGAAACTTAAAAAAATTCACCTCAGTTCACCTTCTGCTTGCATGTGAATTACCAACATTACACTTTTTTTTTTCCCCTTTTTAACATGAAGCTCGCTTTTGGCTGTCTACCAATCAGTTTATTTCTTTAAATTTGCCACAAGGACGTGAACAGGTTGTACGTGGTAAGAAGCACTGAATGCAAATAGCTTTCTTAAACTCCTAAGTAATGCGTGTGGATTATTTCAAACCTGCGAGTACCTGGATTCATTTCTGAATTAAACAAGTGCTTCTAACAAACACAAAAGTATTTTATGCACTCAAGGCCATTTTACGATAGATGCTGATTGATTTTAAATGTTTCTAAGGAAAACAAAACAACTAAGGTTTATACCAGAAAAGGTCATTGTGCCGTATCGACCACAAAAAGTGAAGACTTCAATCAATACCAAAAGGGAAAACAAAAATTAGAAAAACTTAAAACACACAGCACACAAAGTCCAAAGACTTAGCCACAATGGTAAACTATGAAGAGGCACGGCATGAAATGAGAGAAAAACAAATTCACACTGTGAAAATACACATTTATGGGGCAAAATAAGAAAGAAGAAGATGTCATTCTTTATTAAAAAAAAATCACTATATTTTAGAATCAAATCATATTTATATAAAGCCTTTCACAGAGTGCAATATTACAAGGTACTTTATACAAGTTAGCCTAAAACAATGATAATACAAAATGTGTAAAATTAGCCCAAAAAAATCAGAATCCCTCTGCAGTGAATTTGTACACTGCCTATATGTACAAAGTACAAACAAAGAAACATACGCTACACTTCTGTGTGACTGGCAGCACTGCATTTTATTTCCTTTTTTACGCAACCATGTAAATCATGACATTAACACTATGGTATGCTGCAGGCTAAACAGTCATTTGACAGTACATGCACATAAACACGCATCAGTCTACTTCACTAAATACCCAGTCAAAAACAACACAAATGTAAATACCACAAAAAAAAAAAAAAATTCATAACACTTAGCTGGGGAAAATTCTGTAAAGACATTTATTCTATACGACAGATATCAAACAAAAAAAATCATCTAAAACAGTTTTCTAAAGATGAATGACATATGAACTTTCCACTCTGAACACTGACAAATGTCCTGAAACTAAATTCAGGAAACAGAATTTAAACAGTTCTACTTTAAGAAAAACAGTCCCACGCTTGAAAACGGAATCAGGATCTTTTACAACATACAAAACACCCATTGCAAATAATACATTTTATTAAACATTTCTTTAAAGTCTCATACCATTTTCAAACACATTTTAAATATTTTTGAAACCTCTCATGAAAAACTAAAATAGCTAATAATAATAATTATTCTTTGTATTTATGTAGCGCTTTTCTCACTACTCAAAGAACTCCGCAATTGCAGGTTAAGGGCCTTGCTAAAGTCCCTTTTGGCATTTACGGGATTCGAACCAGCAACCTTCCGACTGCCAGCACAGATCCCTAGCCTCAGAGCCACCACTAATGTTTTGGCCATTAGGTTTCACAATATCAACCAGTTTAATCATCAGTTTAAAGGCAACTTTTATTTTTCCCTCTTCTCAAAAAAAATTCTTGGCTAACCAAACCTTGCTAAATATTTCCTGTTTTTTATCAATCAATCTTTCTTTTATACAGTGCCTTTCATGGTGAACCACCATTACAAAAAGCATTTGCATGCAATACCCTTATCTTGTTACCTTGTGGTTAAAAAGGTAACTAAAGATTTACAAATCTTGCCTATTAAAATTTAATAAGCAGCTTGTCACCATTCAAAGTATGAATATGAATTTGTCACTACAACAGCTAACCAAACAGAAAGGAATATGTGCAACTTTAAGATGTGCAAAGTCCACTTCAGATATCTTCTTGAACTTGACAACATAAGAAATTTGACAATAGGAAGCCATTATTCATTCACTCCTATTTAAACAATGGAATACATAAGCATCAGTATTACACAAAAAAATGGCAGACTGAAAAACTTCAATACCTCTACAGTCACTATAAATACAGAGAAGGTTCCAAAAAGTTGTTTATGAACTGGAAATTAACATCAAGCGTGAAGGACATAAAATAGGATGCTCAAAGCAACGGAGTTCAAAACATGGCAAGTACAAGTTGGTGACAGATCCAAAAGGGGGCCACGACAGAATCACGACAGACGTGTGCTTGGATTCTTACATTTACGAGCAGCAAATACATGCATACATATTTTACTACACATCTATGAGGCTTTTAAGTGAGAAAAAAAAATAAGCAGTACTCAACTAAAAATGTCACAGAAACATCTAACATATCTACCTCGTGAATTTGTGACGTTCATCAAGGCAACTGATTGTTTTATTAAAACCACACAATTTATATCTCTCTACATACATATAAAATCACCATACAGCATACATATATAATATTATATATACACATAAATGCAGCGGGTATAATACATATATCTGTGAATTATACACACACTTATATCTGTGAATTATACACACACTTATATCTGTGAATTATACTCATACTTGTATATAATAAATGCACCATTTACAACCATATTCATACAATTCGGCATACATATAAAAACATTGCACAACCTAAAATACCTTAGAACTGAATTAATACACATAATAAACCTGAATACTACATATTATATATAACCCTGCCCACACGTTTGTATGTGAACAGTTTCACATCTGCCCCTTATTTAAACAAAAAACGCTGGTGGGACTTCAACAAACCATCTTCTCACTGTATGCATACTTGTTTCACGAAGAAATTCCCGTTTTACGGTCTATGACTAACTGGTTATCCCCGCATCTCTGGGGGCTAACAATCTGAACGTACCATCTAAATAAGTAAAGAATGTATCATTTCTAAGTAGTTTACACTTGCGCTTTTCCCTAAACTGACTTTAAGAAATATAAAAGTATTAGTGCCGCCGAGTCCAGAGATGACGTACGTTCTTGCTTGTGTTGTCTGGGTTTAATAAAGCACACATTCTTCTGACAACACTGCAAATGATATTATAGGAGCTCAAATATTTTTGATTTACATAATAATCAAGCATTTACAACAAAATGGGTATATCTTTTGGGTATTTTTTTTAACGCATCAATTTTAATAAAAACGCAACGTGTAACTGAAAAAGCACGCATAGACTCGTAGTGCGTACAAAAATGACGAGCTGCCGCGAGCTCATTTCGTTAGAGGACTTTCGTGCGAAAGACAAAACTGGGTAAAGTGGTTTCCAAAAATTGATGGGATTAATCAAAGGGGGGCATTTTTTAATAAATAATCCACTGAATGGTGTTCCTAAAAAAAGTAACAAATGGGTGCGTGCAATTTCTCACACACTGGCCACGACTTCTTCCGAAAATGCGTTCCCTTCAACTTCGTCACTCTTTTCGAAACGACGCGTCGTAAGACAATCGCTTACTTTTCGTCGCTCTGACCACTTCTACGAAAGTTACGGAACGGGACAAATCACCGGACTGTCGGAGTCGTCCACTTCTGTCGCAATAACTATCGTCTCGGCATTACTGAACCCTCGGCCCCATAATTTTAACTATTCGCGGCCTCAGGCGCCAGGCTTACCTCGTTCCCGTCGATATACCAAAAACTTGACGCTTAACATCCAACTTCACCGACTGGCACGGATAAAGTGTTCGCCACCGCCGTGTGAGCTACTTCCGTATATTGGTGTCCATGAACCGAGGAGTCTCGAACACGGCAGCGGTGGGGTAGCGTCCTCGCTTCTTTTTCATGAACTCGTGAAAAAAACACTCGTGTTCAGAAGGAAAAAAAATCACAAAAAAGTAAGCCGTCAAGGTTCGTATGTTTCCCTGCTAAATCCCCAACACTGTTTACTTTCGCTCCGCCGTTCAGTCTCTGACCCTTCCGGTCTCCGTTGTGAAATTCCCGAAACACTTCACGACAGCAGACGAGTAAAAAGCTCGTCAGCCAATCAGAGTGGCGAAGTGCGAATGACGTTAACCCTTCAGGTGCCGCCTTTACCGTCCATTCTATTCGTTTTTCGTCTTCTTTTCTCCTCTTAACGCAGTCCCATTGTGTTTCTTTAACGTTTTCTTAAGATTTTTGCCCACGCACTGAAACGTTTTCTTAAGATTTTTCCCCACGCACTGACTCTAAATACTTTTAGGCTTTATTTTTTTAATATTTCAACATAATATCGACAGTGATGCCCCTATCTGATTTTATGCTGCATTACGAAGGGCGATTCATTATTGAGCAAAAATGATACAAGTGGAGATTCAAATTTCTCTTTTACAAAGAGTTGAATTAGCATTGAAAAAAACAGTCGGACATTATTCATTTCAAAAATACGATGTAGAAAATTCTCACTGGATGTGTTTTACAGAAAAAAACTACTTCAATTAACGCCAAAGTTAAACCGAAAAATAACTCTTCTCCAGGCGTATTTTCCCAATAATTCCTCTTTTTGCAAATCAGACTGTAATCATTTTCTTTCCATTTTATTGTATGCCTTTTGTCCAACGGATTATTTCCTTGTTTGATTTTGCTGAAATCATGTTAAAGAAAGATTTTTTGTAGCGCTGGATTACTTTATATAAAGAAGATAAATTGTTTTATCATTTTAAACATTAACATTGTTACAGTGAAGAATGGATTACAGTAAGTGCATCAACAAATTTATAGACCAGCAGCACTTATCCTAATTTAATAATGGAATGATAGGCCATAAAGGGCACAATGGTTTTAATGCTCAATTCAGGAAAAGAAAAGCAAAAAATAATAAAAAGCCATATGCAGAATATGTGAAGCTAAATAATGACACATGTGAGTGTATCGTAATGAAAAAAAAATATGATGCAAAGTCCCCATGGATGCAAAATAAACTCTTAACAGAAATTGTGGGAATGTTCCCCTCCATTCTCTGCATAAATGTGCATCTGCAAAGTGAATAATTGTAATTGTAAATGGACATTTCAGTCTTTTCTGAAGTTCTCTTGCACATCTACTTCCATGTTCACCAATGAATGTCACTAAAGCATGGTATTTCTGGCAGCTGCTTTTAGGTCCTCCAGGACTGTTGGTCAGAGTTGAGAAATGTTTCTCTTTCAAAAACAAGTTAATGATATTCACCTGCCAACATGGAAGAAGATGCCCAGAAGAACATGGGAGACCATTAAAAGCTGGCAGAGAATGAAGGGGAGCATTCAGTTAACTTCAACTAAAATTTAATTAGCATTTAATGCCAGCCCATGTTCCCAACCTCCTCCTACACTCTTAAAAATAAAGTTTTCCAAGTGGTTCCTCAAAATGACGCCACAGGGGAACCATTTGGTTCCTAAAAGGCCCATCCACATGAAGGCTCCAGAAAGAGCCTTTTATTTATTTAGATTTGTAAAAGACTCCATGCAGCAAATAACCATGGCAAGAGATTTGTGAAAACCAATGGGTCATACAGTAATTTTAAAAGAGCTCTCACTGCATACAATAAAGTCCTGGTTTTCTTAAGCTGTTAGTGTCCTGCTAGGTTGCATACAACATATTAAAGATTTCAAGTTCCTCTTCATATTAGGAAGTTTTTCAAAGGACAAAAAAGCAACTTCATATGCAGAGACACCTTCCCAGAATGAAATTTGAAGCAAAGGTTCAACAAGGAACCACACCACCCAGTAAAGAGCCATAAAGTGCCAGTAGAGAACTGTTATTTTTAAGAATGAACACACATATTGTAAAATAAATTACAATATGACTGAAGCTACAGCATAATGAAATAATATGTCTAAACAAACAGATTAAATAATAATATGACTTAAGATCTAGAATAATATATTGGTAATATATATAAACAGACAAAATAAATGATAATATGAATTAACACACAGAAAAAGTGAAACGGTAGCATATCTGAAAATGCAGTTTAAATGATGATTGGACAGATACAGAATAATGCAACGATAATATGTCCAAGCCTAGAAATTAAGGGATAGTATGACTGAAGATCTAGAATAATATATTGGTAAAATACCTACATACAACAACAACATACAAAATAATGATATTTATTAATATGCAGAATAATGAAACCTTAATGCCACTGAAATTACAATCAAATGATGACTGGACAGAGACACAGAATAATAATATGACAAAATATTCCTAATAAATAAGTCATATGTTTGTTCATATGAAGTCATACTTTGTTATTTTAGTGTAACTATAATGTGTTTGTGAGGGGGAAATATTTTATTATTTGGAATCTTCAATCATATCATCATTTTGTTAATCCTGTGTCTTATACTATTGTATCATTATTATTTCATCCTATTATTAATTTTCTTTCTTTAGGCATATCAACATTTCATTATTCTCTACCTTTACTCACATTGTCATTTATTTTGTGTCTGCGGTCATATTATTATTTCATTTTCCTGAATCTTAAGTGATATTATTGTCGTGTGTTTCACCATTTCATTCTTCTCTATCTTCATTCATATTGTGATTTAATTTATACTTTTTAGATGTATTCTCATTTCTTCACCTTGTATTTTAATTGTTCATTTAAGTTGTACTTCAAATACTTTATTTCATTATTATGTAGCTTAAATCATATTATAGTTTGTGTTTTCTGACAGACCACTTATTATTCTGTATGGTCAGTCACATTATCTTTTAAATGGTATTTCCAGATATATAATTGTTTTTTTTCTCACTGTATCTGAATTGATATTAGGATTAATTATGTGTATTTAAATATATTACTATTTCATTCTTCTAGATCTTTAGTCCTAATATCATGTATTTTCTGTTTTCGGACATATCATTCATTTTCTTTATTTTGCTTCTTCAGTAGTATTGTCATTTATTCCATTTCCTAAATTGTGATTTTAAGATATCGACTAAAGAAATTATATTATGTTGTGCTGTAAAAAAATAAAGGAATCAGAATCAGACTGGGGATAAACTTTAACTAAACCTGAAATTTTAGGTATGAAGAAATATTGATAAGCCAGATAAACCATCACTCAGTTCACACTTATGTTTTCCACGTACTTCTTTAACATATGCTGGGTGTGAAATTTGTTATTTGCTTATTGAAAAGAAATAAACTGACATGACAGTGTAGCAGGATGTGAAAAACAATTCCTTGTATTTTGAAGTCAAGAAGCAAAGGGCTGTGCACATATGAAGCACGGGCATAGCCAAGTGGGGGGATTTCAGGTCTGAAGCCCCCAATACATATACTGTATTCTATGATGGCTGACATATAAAGCATAGGTATAATCAGGTGGGTGGATTTCTGGTTTGAAGCCCCCCATACATATATTTAATGGAAACTCACGTATGAAGCATAGGTGTAGGCAAATGGATCCAGTTTGGGTTTTAAGTGCCCCCCCCAATACATATACAGTATTTTATGACAGCCTCAAAGCTTAGGCATAACTAAGTGCATAGATTTCCGTTTCAAAGCCCCCCAAATACATAGAAAGTATTTTATGACAGTTTACATAGGTATACTGTAGTCAGGTGACTGGATTTTGCATTTTAAGCCCCCCTAAATATATATATATATATATATGTATGTTGTCACACACATGCGAGTAGGAGGCAGCTGAAGGGTTTGAGTAAGTGTAATAAAACATCCGACCAGGGGGCGGCGGAGTGTGCTGACTGTCTTTCTCAGTTCCCTACAGACCTTTCCTAAGAAATCCTGCAAGGTTGTCACTTCTGAAGCCGGCCCCTTTGATGACGTCACTTCCGAAGCCAGCCCTTTTGATGACGTCACTTCCGAAGCAGGCCCCTTTGATGATGTCACTTCCGAAGCTGGCCCCTTTGATGACGTCACTTCCGAAGCCGGCCCCTTTGATGATGTCACTTCCGAAGCCGGCCCCTTTGATGACGTCACTTCTGAAACCGGCCCCTTTGCCGCCATCAGTTCCTCTCCAGACCTCTAAAGCCTCTATCTTGGGCTACTATAGCCAGTTCTGTTGTGGACTCTGTTCTGTACACATCGTGCTTCAAAAACAAACTTTTGCAGCTGGGAAAAACAATATACGAGTGGCTGCCCCAAACCTTTATGATGTCTTTGGCATATTATTATCACAATGTATACAGTATTTTATGACAGTTCACGTATGAAGCAGAGTTGGTTAAATTTCAGGTTTAAGTCCCACCCCCAAAATATATTTTCCGAGAGCTCCACCTGATTGATGCTAAACAGAATTTTGATTGGTTTACTTTCTCATTCCCACACCGAGATTAATTCTTCTGATAATACGGTGATGATAACGGTATGACGGAATCAGCGAAACATACCAGTATATTATCTGTTTAATTCACTAAGTACCGTGTTTACTGTCCAATGACAGGGATGCATTATGTGTAGCTGCGTAACACAGAAGCACTGCTGTCACCCAAGGCCCGGAGTCCCAAGTGTGCCACCTAACCTCGGTCTGCTCCAGCACACATCCGTGAATATGTTGCAGATAACAGTGTGTGCTGGAATGAAAGGTGGCATAAAGTGGAAACAAAAGTGGACTTCTGCTTAAAGCTTTTTTGGAGTCAGTTCTGCAGTTCTGCTCTTGCAGTAGTTAATTGACAAGACCATAAATATGTTTTATTAATATGGAAAACACAATTTACTTTCCTTTACTTTTATTACCATTATCTGTTGCTGAAAAAGAAACCAAAAAAGAATTAATTCAGCTACTCTCTATTTACTGGTTCTTTATTGTGATTATTGCAGGGCTTTCCACTAGCAGTGACTCCCGCCAAATGGCATGAGAAGGCGGTGGCCCCTGGGGTTCCCAGCTAAACACCAAGGGATGGTGGTGATGGTGAGGCCGCCCCAGTGGTGACCTGCTGAGGTGGCTGGGGTGCAAGTCAATTAGACAGATCTAACATATCCTGGCTGTGTTTTACCCTTAGGATTTTAGCGTATATATACTGGGTAATTTATTTATGAGCTTGGTTTAGGGTGCCACAGTGGTGACTGGCTCAGGTGGCCAGGGTCACAGGTCAATTAGAAAGTGTACTGCACTTGTCGGGGGACTGTGAACGTCAGGTAAATTTTAAATAAATAATCGCACCCCAAAAAAGTGCAGGTGCCTATTGGGTGCGGGTGGGTCATGAGTGCGTTTAGGTCTGTGGTTAATTGAGGAGCTGGCTGACAACACCGCATACACGTGCAGAGGCAGGTGGACCAGTCAGGCACCTCAATGATTCCATGGAGGGAATGACCCCTCGCACCTACACCGAATTAAACAGCCAGGATAAAAGGAGCCTGTATGGGAGGAGAAAAAAGAAAAGGAAAACAAAGGAGAGACACGGAGGTTAACAGATGGAGAAAAGGCCAGGAGCAAGAGAGAGCCGGTGCACTCGTGAAGGAAGCAGGCAGATGGGAATGTGAGTCCCAGGAGAGGCGTCCCAGGAGAGGCGTCCCAGAGTGTGTCCGGCGCTCGAGGGGCCTGAGGGTCACTCATGCTGAGTGTGGAAGCAGGAGCCACCAATGTACTCCAAGAGGACTCTAGCAAGAGTCAAATGAGTAGAGGCTTGGCAGCGCCCCATAGAACGCCATGGGATGGGCATCGGGGACACGAGCAGGCCTGAAGTTAAGAAAATTGCACTGCACTGTTGACCACTGTTTTGGATTTGTTTTTAATAAAAGTACCATGTCACTTGTGCACCTACCCCTTGGCTGGATGCTGGTGTCCTCATTTACCCGACTCATCTCGGTAACATTATCGACGGTTGCAGGTTCAAGAGGCTCCAAAATAGCAAAAGGGAGCGGTGGAGCCGAAGGCACAACGTCACAGGGACGTCTCGTCTTGCTGAGGAGACCTTAAAGGGTTAGCGGAGGAGACGTTGAGTTTGAATGGAAGCACAGAGGCTGACAAATGTGTTTTTTTAACCTTGCGATTTTAACATATAGAGTATGTGGCGGATGTTTGCTGAGTGGCCGACCAACCACCAGCATTACCTGGTAGGTAACCACCTAAATAATCAGGTTGTGATTCAGAACTAGGAATGTAATATTGGATTATTTACTCACCTACATTGGGATTAATGTTTAATGGATTTTTTATTTGAAAGAAGAAACCTGCAGTGCACTTTGATGTGTTATGTGTCCTCATTGCCCATCTCATCGTTGGACATGACCGTCAATGGGGTTCAAGGCGGTGATGCCAGCTATGGGCACCCGGGCTGTCATAAACCCCCTTACTAAGTGTTCTGCTGAATGAAAGGACACTGCAATTACACTTAGGAGTTGAGTAGGATGAGATCTAATGTGCACCGTACAGCACATTGCAACAGGAGTGACAATCGTGCTCCTTATTTGACATTGACACCTGCCTGTGGTGATGGGCAGCAGGACAAAGCCGCTCATAAATGGCACGCTACACGTTGCCATCATTCATGAGTGTTTGCTTTCCCCTTCAGCTCCATTTACTTTGACGTTCAACTGACTGCAGAAGTAAAATTTGCCAGTGCTGCAAATGTCAAGCTGTGCTTTTGTTGATTGTCTCTTTTTTCAAGTTACTTCCACACAAAGATAGAGATATTAGTAAAAGAAGAACTTGCACACAATGTCAACATCCCTTGAGCATTAGGGCTGCCTGAAACGAAAAAAAAAACATTTTATTAACTTTAACAACTTTAGTAATCCCTTTAACAAAGGAGAACAAAACACCCCTGACCAGCAAGAAGTGAAAACCTTTACGAGATGTCCAACAAAATCAAGGAATAAGGAACGAGAGCCGCAGATGAGCTTCTGCCCACTAGGCCAGCACTCTTTATTTTGAGATGTCTGAAGTGCACAAGTCAGGGGTCTGAGAAGTCACTTTTACTTACTGATTCATTCAATATGCATGTACTACTGGCGTCTTTCATTAAAGGGAAAAATTGATTGAGTCTGACTGAGGGCAGTCAGCATTCCTCACTTGCAGGTTGTCGGCTCGTTTTTGAATCTCTGGCATCATTTGCAGGATTGTCTGTTCATTTCACGCAGTAGGGATTTGGTTGTAAAGAACCCCTTTTTAAATCAGATGCTTTTGATTATTGTAGCCTCACAACTCCAGGGATTTGCACGTTATTAACAACCTGGCTCCCGTCTGTGTGGAGTTTGGACGTTCTCCGGGTGTTCATGTGAGATTTCTCCAGAGACTGCCGTTTTGTCACAAAGACACAATCAGAAGATTAGATTAAGTAGTGGATCTACTATAAAGTACCCCGGCATAGGGGAGGTTCAGTGCCCTGTGGTGATTCCAAAACAGGTCCTGGATTCTTGTGTGTTATTGTGGGATGAGTAGACCTCACCAGGTTCATTATTGGATTGGTCTACTCTCACCCTAAGCTTAACACACATACAGACTATGGAAGCACCAAATGTGAGAGATGCTGGCACAGCCGTTCTCTCCTCAGTTCTGCATGTGGAGACTCGCCTGCTTTGGGTGTCCCCAGATATAACTCAAACTTAAAGACTACTTTGGTCCCCAAGAATGTCCCAGGCACGTGAAGGTTGATACACCTTGGTTAATGCTACTTACCTACCAACGGTGTCTTACTTCTTTCTACTGCACTGTTCGCTTTTCTCAGCCTGCTAACCCTGTGCAAAAAAAAAAGAGGCATCTCCCCACACCAAGTGTCCCACACTGACCTCATTGCTTCAGTCACACTAGAACAGGGGTGTCCAGCTCCGGTCCTGGTGGGCCGCAGTGGCTGCAGGTTTGCATTCTAACCCTTTTCCTAATCAGTGCCCAGTTTTCACTGCTAATTAACTTCTTTTCCCTTCATTTTAATAACCCTGTTTGTAAGGATTCAGTCCTCTGAATTGATTATTTTCATCATTAAATGATGCGAAACGAGCCGACAGATGACCAGCTAAACTGGGGGCTTCAAACTCCAACCAGTTTCCCTCCAACCAGTTTCTTAATTACAAGGTGATTATTGCTGTTAATCAAACGCGTTTTTTAATTCCATGGTTTGTTGCTGTTCTCATTCTGCCACAGTAGACGTTTCCAAAACTGTTGAATTTCTGTTTTTTATTTTTATAATTTTATTGATTTTATTAAAATCAAATAACATTCCACACAAATAAGTTTTACAAAAAAAAAAGGTTCAAAACAAATCAACCTCCACCCCTGAGAAAGAGAGCTAGGCCAGCAGAGTAAAACTTTATGCTAGTAAAGACAAATGAATAGATATACTGTAGATAAATGGAATAAAAGTGGGGAGAGAACCTGCTTCCTCAATTTAAATGCTTATTCTATAATATTATTGATCAGATCCTGCCAGGTTTTGAAAAAGTTTTACACAGATCCTCTAAGTGAGAATTTGATTTTTTCCTGTTTCAAATAGTATATATTATATTATTATATTATTACTTGAAGAATCCTAATGCTCCTATTCTAAGTCAGTGGGTAACTGTTACTATATAACATCAGAATAGGAGAATTAGGATTCTTCCAGATAAGCAAAACAAGTCAACATGCCAATAGTGCAGTAAAGGCCATTACAGTTTGTTTGCCCTTCTCCTTCTCTTCTGATAGGCATTTAAAGATTTTTGGTCCAAAATGATGTTAATTTGGTGCAGGCCCAGAACATGTGGCCCAGTGAGGCTAGAGCTCGATCGCAGTGTTCACAGGTTGGATCTTGTCCTAGCAACATTTTGGACAATATTAACCAAGTGAGATGCGCTCGATATGTAATTTGGAGTTGAATAATTCTATGCTTTGTGCATATGGAGCTCGAGTGAATTCTCTGCATGGCTGCCTTCCACTCCTTTTCTGAGATGTTGAGTGAGAGATCTTTTTCCCATTGTCCTCTTGGATCTTTGAAAGGGAGGGACTGTAAAATGGTTTTATACATTACGGAAATGCTGTCTGAGTCCTCAAGACTGATAAATATTTTTTCTGGCATAGAGGTAGGTAGGAGGTGAGGAAAATTGGGCAGGTTCTGTTTAACGAAGTTTCTGATTTAAAGGCAGTGTTTTTTCTAACAACACCAACAAAATGTTTTGGTGACCTGAGACATCAGCCTTACTGAGACCTTCACCTTTCATTATTTTCAGGTTAGCTAGTCATGTGGCAGCTTGTTTTGCGTCTCATTATTATTTGGCTGCTAATTAAGGAAAAAAGATACAACAAAGGTGCCTGAGTCATGTCAATTACAATGAAGGCAAAATAAGTTAATTAGCAGTAAAAATTGGTCACTAATTAAGAAGATGGTTAAAATGAAAAGCTTCAGCCACTGCAGCCCTCCAGGTCTGGAGTTCGACACCACCGCACTAGGTATAAAGATAAAGTAGAGACATTTAAAAGTAGTATTTATTAAAATAGAATAGTTACAGTAGAAGAAAGTATAATAAAAACATAAATGTCTGGGTATATATATATATATATATATATATATATATATATATATACTGTACATATATATCTCTCTATTATAAAAAAAAATCTTGGGGAGGCACACTAGGGAGACGAGACGTGATCGTCTCAGAAGACAATTTGAAGTCCTGCGAGAGACATTTTAACCTGCTCCCAGCTCTTAAAACAATGACAAGCGACAAGCAAAACATGCAGCTTGCAGCAGATGATCTGACAACTTCTCCTTGCGTGCGTTCAGCCACCCTAACTCCCCTCTTCACAATGTGAGCAGCAGAGACACGAAGTGGAAAAAAAGGACAGCGGCTGTACAGGCTTTAAAATGATCAATGGGCAGCACAACAGTAGCTTCCCCCCCTTTGCAACGCGAGCAGCGTTATACATCCTGCGAGAAAGAGATTTAACCACGCCCGGGGCCGGAAATAAAGGACAAGTATTGTTTTTACAACGTCATGCGAGACAAGGCAGTGAGACATCATTTAAAACAAGTCTGCAGACATCTATCCTAGCAGTTGTTGGATTGCTGTTGGCAGAAACGCATCATGTGCTCACAGCTCTTAAAACAACAACAAGTGACAAGCAGAACACGCAGCTTGCCAGCAGCAGAAAGACAGCAGATGATCCGACGGCATCTCCTTAGTGTGCGTTCAGCCGCCCCGTCACAATGCGAGAAGCGTTATAAATAAAGGACAAGTATCGTCTTTACAAACGTTTTTAAAGTAAAAGTGAAAATAATGCATATGTAACAGGGGCCGAGTCCCCTAGTGTATATATATATATATATATATATATATATATATATATAGTGATAAAGGCGCTATATAGCGCCCGACCTGGCACAGACTACGCAGAGGCACGTGTTCACACTCAATACTTTTTTTATTTTCTTTCTTCAGCCGTGGGCACACGTCTTCCCCGTGTCCCACCGGCCCAACACAGTCCCAAGCACAAAACACACAAAAACCACACTTTCCTGCTCCACCACTCCTCCCAGGCAACCTCGTCCTCTTCCTCCCGATTCTGGCCTTGATTGCTGGGAGGCAGGCCCTTTTATACCCCACCCGGAAGTGTTCCAGGTGCCTGACCAGCTGGTCTTAATTGCACCTCCGGGTGGGGCTGATAAACCGTCCAGCGTGGTGGCTGGTTGTCCGCAGCACCCCCTAGCGGCCACCCCATCTCCCAACCGGGCTGCTGTGGTGGACTCCATGTCCCATGGAGCCATGGGGAAGATTGAGGAGGGATCCACGGCCAGGGAGGCTGCCCGCAAGCGCCCCGGGGAAGGTACTGCAATGTCCATGATGGCACCCGGCTGTCCGTCACAATATATATCCATAGGTCTGATCGATATCTGATTATTTGGATGGCCACCAACCTGGTAACACTTGTGGTTGGTCAGCCAGTCGGCAAACATCCGCCATGCCCTCTCAGTTGTGAGGAGCAGATCATTGACATGTCATACAGTACCTGTCAAATAATACAAGGAGTACATGACACCCGTTTCACCCTAATTGGGGCTCATCAGGTGCATACACCTTTGCTTCCCCTTGCGGGGATTGAACCTTGGATGTCAGCGCCTGAGCCGACAGGATGATGATGGGTTTCGATCCCCACAAGTGGAAGCAAAGATGTGTACACCTGATGAGACCCAATTAGGACGAAACACGTGTCGTGTAGTCTTTTATCCTCCTGGCCATTGGATCTTACTTTATTCTTTGTTACTTAGCATTGCCTAATGTTCATTTTATATTTTTCTTTCTTCATTTTGTAAATCACTTTGAGGTACATCATTTGTATGTAAATGTGTTCTAGAAATAAATGTTGTTGTTGTTTGTATTGTTTGGCAGGTCTTATATATCATGTCTATGATCTGCTTCTCACAACTGAGAGAACGTGGTGGGTGTTGGCCAACCAACAAGTGTTATCTGGTAGGTAACCACCCAAATAATCAGATTGCGATTCAGACCTAAGAATATCTTATGTAATGAATAAATATCTATGTGTGGAAGTGTGTGTGTGTTTGTCTGTCCAGCCTGGAAGTGCGTGGCTACAGCATGAAGTTCAAAGAAAGCGACTCTGTCGCCAAAGTGAAACAGCCGAGAAATGAGAGAAACTCACTCAACCACTAATAAACAACGGAGCTGAGCACATCGGCAAAACAAAACCAAAGAGAACCTCGCTTAGCCGCTAATGCACAACCGATGCAACTGACTGATTGAAGTGCCAGAATCCGGGGTTTCTAGTAGCCTAGGCTTTTTACAGCGCGGACTTACACAGCTAGTGTATATACTGTATATATATATATATATATATATATATATATATATATATATATATATATATATATATATATATATATATAGCCAGTTAGAGACAGGGGATGATTAGGGGGCAAGAATGAATAGGCCATGGTGGACAATGTAGCCAGGACACTGAGGTAAACCTTAATCTTTTTGCCCAGGTATCTTTAAGGACAACAGAGAGTCAGCACCTCGGTTTTATGTTTCATCCGAAGGACGCCACAATGCTTACAGCACTGTATCCCCGTCACTGCACCTGGGCTTTGGGTTCCACACTCAGTCCGCAAAATATGCTCCCCTGCTGGCTTCACCAGCTTCTCTTCCCAAAACAACCCAAGATTTGGTGGGATGGTTGCTGGGTTGTCAACAACTTTGATATAGGAAATTATACATTTAGATAGATAAATTATGTTGAGCTCTGCAGCCCTGTCCTCACATGGTGTTGTGCTACAGAGGAAAGGAGAACAACAATGAGGCAGATTGAAACTAGGCGTAGTCTAATGAAGGCAAGGGTCAAGCCCAGGAAATCAAGACCACAAAGTGTCATGAACTTGGAGCTCCAAAGCACTTCCAAAAAGGCCCACTAGAGGGGGATATCACCATCACACCCCGGCAAGTAATCCTCATAGAATAAAAAGTTTATTTTCACAAAATGCTCTTTAATAGCAATGAAGCTCCGTGGAGCACAAGAAGCAGATAAAATTCCCAAGAATGCTAAGGCAATCCAATGGAAACAGTAATCCAGAAACACAGTCAAATGTAAAAGTCAAAATCCAGAAATCCATTAAATCAGAGAAACACAGCAGTAAACTCAACAACTCCTTACTAAGTTCACAATGAACCACCAGTAACTGTGGGAGACCCTCCAGGGCAGTTCCTGGTAGTGATTGGACGGTGACCCTGCCTCTTGGGGGTCCATCCACAAAACACGTAGAACATAACACAGACAGCTTATATACACAGAGAAAACCAAAAATAAAGGAGGATGCATGTAATCAACAAAAATCAAAGAATCGAAAAGGAACACAAGACAATCGCAAATCATGAATCTGAACCCCAGCTAGGAGAGAAACTCCGGCTGAGACATGACAGCCGTCTCTTGTGTTTGCCTCCGGAATATTTACTATACATCAGGTATGGAGTATTCTGAAAAATTCAACTCACTTTTCTTGATGCTTTTTATTTTTTAAATGACTACAGGAAGCGAGGTTAATCACAATGAACGGCAGCTCTGCTCAGCTCCTGAGATGATCCTTAGAGCTGTTACAGCCACTCTATACCTTTAGGGGTGTTACAGGATGAAGGATACAGAGAAGATAATTCACACATTTACTTCTAGCAGAACATCCATCCATCCATTATCCAACCTGCTGTATCCTAACTACAGGGTCACAGGGGTCTGCTGGAGCCAATCCCAGCCAACACAGGGCGCAAGGCAGGAAACAAACCCCGGGCAGGGTGCCAACCCACCACAGTCTAGCAGAACAGACTGCTGCAATTATTATAGGGCCACATACTTTATGATAAGATTATGATGCTCTTTTTGCTGCCTTCGTTAATCGGAAGTGCTGCTGTGTGGATTATCACAAGGACTCAGGAGAGAAGCTCGATCTTACGCCTCTTGTTCTCCACAACAGCATCTAAATAACAACAACAACAACATTTATCTCTACAGCACGTTTTCATACAAATGATGTAGCTCAAAGTTCTTTACAAGATGAAGAAAGAAAAGCTTATAATAAAAATATAAAAATAAGAGTAGGTAATACAAAGTAACAAAGAATAAAGTAAGGTCCGATGGCCAGAAGGACAGAAAAGACAAAAACCTTCGGAGGGCTGGAGAGAAAAAAAAAAATCTGCAGGGGTTCCAAGACCACGAGACCACCCAGCTGGCCCCCCACTAGATATTCTACCTAACATCAATGATCTCAATCAGTCCTCATTGTATTCAGGGTTCACATGGAAGAAGTTGATGATGACGGTCATGTGGACTTCTGGCCTTCAATCCATCAATGTGGGGACGTCACGGTGCTTTGATCAGGTGGTGGTCTTGCAGATCACCACCACAGAAAACTGGAAAAAGAACAGCAGAGAAAGTAGGGGTTAGTATGGATTGTGGAGCCCTGATAAAAGCGATAACTCAATGCATATACAGATTATCAGGGTTACACTAAAATGTAAGTATGAGAAAGCCATGTAACCATAACAGTAACATTTTTATTTCTATAGCACAAGGAATGTAACTCAAAGTTTTTTTACACAATATAAAAGAAGTACAAGAGAAAGAAAAAAGCAAGTTAGAAATGGAGAGTAATATTTAACTTAATTAATAATATATAAAAAATAATTTATAAAGAATCAAAATGCACTTACATCAGACAGATATACAAGCAGTAGAATCCTAATTCAAAAATTCAATAAATGTCCGATCTTATGATCAGATGGCCAAGGAGTATTGGAAATAAAAAATATCCAGGGGGTGAGATGCTGGAGGAAAAAAAAAATTTAAGGGGCACCAGGCTAAAAGATCACCCAGCCCCCTAAATGGGCATTCTACCTTACATAATGGGCATTCTACCTTATTTTAGGCAATGGGTGGTGCAGTGATAGACTGCGCTGTACATCCCAGGTCCTCCTGGCGTGGAGTTTGCATGTTCTCCCCATGTCTGAGTGGGCTAAGATGCTTAGTAAGACTGCTGTGGTCTTTGGTGTTGAATGCTGCGCTCTGGTCTAATAGAATGAGAAGAGATGTATTGCCTGCGTCAGAATTAACCCACAGGTCATTTACTCTTTTAAGCAATGCAGTTTCTGTGCTGTGATTTGGTCTAAAACAGGGTGTCGAACTCCGGTCCTCGAGGGCCACAGTGGCTGCAGGTTTTCATTCTAACCATCTTCTTAATTAGTGACCAGTATTGCTGCTTAATTAACTATAATAATAATAATTAACTTCTTTTGCCTTCATTTTAATGAACTCGACTCAGACCCCTTAGTTGTTTCTTTTTCCAAAATTAGCAGCCAAACAATAACGAGGCACAAGACAAGCCAACACACAAGCAGCTCACCTGTGCCCACCACACAATATCTGAAAATAAAGAAAGGTGAAGGTTCCGGTAAGGATGATTTCTCAGGTCACCAAAACATTTTGAAGGCGTTCTTAGGAAAACAGAAAATCAACAGTTTTGGAAATGTCTGCTGTGGCCGAATGAGAGCAGCAACAAGCCATGGAATTAAATAACGGGTTTAATGAACAGCAAGAATTGGCTTCTCATTAAGAAACTGGTTCGAGTTTGAAGCCCAAGTTTAGCTGTTCAACTGTTGGCTTGTTTCACATCTCATTTCTGTTTAGCTGCCATTTAATGATGAAAGGAATCAATTCAGAGGACTGAATCCTTAAAAACAGGGAAATTAAAATGAAGGGAAAAGAAGTTAACTAGCAGTGAAAACTGGTCATTGATTAGGAAAAGGGTAAGAATGAAAACCTGCAGCCACTGCGGCCCACCAGGCCCGGAGTTCAACAGCCCTGGTCTAAATCTTAGCAAGAATGGTGCATTTTTTCAAGTAATTGTTTAACTGGTCAAATACTACTTTTTCTAGAATATTACCTCAAAAAGGCAGGTTAGAAATAGGTCTAAAATTGCTAAAGACAGACGTTATTTTTCTTGAGCAGGGGTTTAACTATTGCTATATGCCCCTCCATATCTATTAAGGAAATAACTCTTGTCAAGTACATTATTAATGAGCACTTCAGAAACCTGGGACTGGTCAAGGGTACAAGTTGAAGGTTTTAACAGAGTAATTATTATATGCAGTTCAGGGAAACCAACTTATTGTGGAGGCTGGCCTAGACACAGACAGGTACACACGTCCATTTCACTCAACACATGTTTATTCATTGGTCCACACTATATACAAAGGTGCCACACAAACCCCCAAAGTCCTGGCCACACAATGCCTTACTTTCTTCAGGCCGCCTCCTTGCCTCCTCCAGCAAGCTCAGTCCACTCCACTCCCGACTCTCGCCTCGAATGAAGGGAGGCGTCCCCTTTTATTCACACCTGGATGTGCTCCAGGTGCTTCCCGGCAATCTCCCACTGACACGTCCCTGTGTGGTGGAAGTGCCGGCTGTATCCCCGGAAGCACTCCGGGTGTCCCTGCTCCTCTTCTCCCCAGCACTTCCTGGTGTGGCGGAAGTGCTGAGGTCCAGGGCTCCAAAGGCATGGGGGTGCCCCCTGGTGGTGACCACGGGCCCCTACAGAGTGGAGCTTCAAAGCTCTGTACCCGTGGCCCCAAAAGGAACCAGGGAGGTCATCCCCAGATGGTTTGGGGAAGGAGCAAGCCCTCCCCCGGTCCTCCTGGGCATCCCGGCTGGGTCGCCACACCAGCCACCTCTGACAATATATTACATCTAATATCGTTTATTTTGATGCTGCAAAAGCTTCCCATGTTTCGCTTGAGGTATTCAAGAGGCATTCTGCTGGTTGAGTTGGATTTATATCTGATGGGCCGATTTCTAAACCCTTCTTCTAATTAACAGAGCACTGAATGCTTTGGGCACTATTAATATAACAGAACTTATTAAAGCATACACACTGCGGCAGACATTATAATCGTTTGTTTGTAATTAAAATCAATTTAAAAAAAGATTGTTTGAAGAGTTCCAAGCAGTGGCGTTTTACATTAAGGGCCAGTGGGCATAAGCCACACAGAAGTTGCTCATAATAATGCAAAATAATTAATATGCACCCCTCAGTCATTTAACATATCTCTCTATTATAAAAAAAAAATGTTGGGGAGGCAGACTAGGGAGATGAGACGTGATCATCTCAGATGACAATTTGAAGTCATGCGAGAGACACTTTAACTGGCTCCCAGCTCTTAAAACAACGACAAACGACAAGCAAACGATGCAGCTAGCAGCAGATGATCTGACAACTTCTCCTTGCGTGCGTTCAGCCACCCTAACCCCCTCTTTTCACAACGTAAACAGCAGAGACACGAAGTGGTAAAAAGAACAGCAGCTGTACAGGCTTTAAAATGATCGACAGGCCCCAAGATTTAACCACACCCAGGGCCAGAAAATAAAGGACAAGTATTGTTTTTACAACGTCACACAAGACAAGGCATCATTTAAAACAAGTCCACGGACATCTAACCTAGCAGTTGTTGGATTGCTGTTGGCAGACACGCATCTTGTGCTCCCAGCTCTTAAAACAACGACATGTGACAAGCAGAACAGGCAGCTCACCAGCAGCAGAAAGACAGCAGATGATCCGACGGCATCTCCTTAGCATGCGTTCAGCCGCCCCCCTTCACAACGCGAGCAGCGTTATACGTCCTGCGAGAGAGAGAAGTGATCACACCCGGGGCAGGAAATAAAGGACAAGTATTGTTTTTACAAAAGTTTTAAAAGTAAAAGTGAAAATAATGCATATGTAACAATTCCAATGAAAAGAACAATCTCTTTAAATTGTATATCCGGTAAACCAAACACGGGGGTGGGCAAGCGAAGCTAGCAGGGGGCACAGCCCCCTAGTCATTAAAATGTTTATAACAATCCTCATTGTTGCCTTCTTAAACATTTATTGTTTCCTGTTTTCTTTTATATGGTCAACATAATTCGATTTTTAGATAAATCATTCCTCTTGCTTCAGGCCGGGTGCTACAGGCCTGTTTGTGGCTGAGCTGCTGGACCAGTTGGCCCAGCAGTGTCCTCCATTACCCTTCAGTGTGTGTGTGCATCTCCAGTCTGAACTGCCCAGTTTAGCGATGGGGCTTGAAGGTCAGCGCCGCCTGAATTAACATGAGGATGTGCCTGTTGTTTTTATCCTGCATTTGCACTTCTGGGTTTGAGCTTTTCCTATTTGACACCATGCAGCACTTGACACTGTGAAGGTATGGAATGTGAAGTACCATTTGAACCTGTAAAGGCTGCCACAGTAATAATAAAAAAAAAGGAGGTCATTGCCAAGACATTGTGCAGTATCTTGATTTTCACTGAAGAGGACCACAATAAAGCCACCAAAATAGCCTATGTGGAAAGCAAGATAGGATTCTTATTCTCCTGTTTCAAAAAAATGCAAGGAGAACAGGTCTGAATGTATAAGAACTGCCTGCGCCCCACTGACCACCAAATACCTGGCCGTACAGTAGTTAGCCCCTTAATAAAATGTTACTTCTCAAAGGCTAATCTTTGATGGCTCGTGAGACTTACAAGAGATTGTCTTTTATGCTTCATTTAAGAATCACTTTTGTCACAGTTGTTTCTTCTGAAATTCCTTAAGAGAAATAGCTTCAGGCATAAAGGAGACCCGAGATACAACTGAGGTAAAAGAGTCAACATTAAGAACTCGGTTTGAAAAGCATGGGAGGTTTTGTGAGATCTCTCGCTAGTCTGCTACAGAAACGCAAGCCCTCGTCAACAGCATTCGAGAAGGCCGAGATTTAATGACGGCGTTGGACCAAAGTCCATCCGGGACCGTGCAATGCCTGATGTCTGGTAGTGTCAACTTGGCATGGGACGAAACGGAGGCGTTTGGTGCTCAATGTGCCATCCGCCACAGGAGTAACTAAGTCTCGCAAGTCTTGTTTTAATCTCTTTCAAGACTTCATATTGTTTACTAATTGTTAGACTGATGCCTTTATCCAACATTGGAGATACGATTTTTTACATTTTGTTTGTTTTTTTCAATTTGATGATGGGTAGATTGCAGTGTCAGTAGTGGGATTTGAAAGCACATCCTCAAGGTTTGACGTCCAAAGTATTAACCACTACACCACACTGCCTGCCTTTTCTTCTAGAATCAATGTGATTTAATTGGAACACATCCATCCATCCATTATTCAACCTGCTATATACTAACTACAGGGTCACGGGGGTCTGCTGGAGCCAATCCCAGCCAACGCAGGGTGCAAGGCAGGAAACAAACCCTGGGCAGGGCGCCAGCCCACCGCAGTAATTGGAACACAGCAAGATAAATCAGAGCAACTAATCATATTGTTCAGAAGCTAAGAATACAGTTTCATAATCATAGTAAAGTGTTTTATTATCACAGACAGAAGTCTGTACATTTGTATCCAGCAGGAGGCGCTAGCTCTCTTATTGGAATGAGTTCTTTTGTAATTGCGGTATGTTACATAATCTGAATCTATATAGATATGATATTAAAAATTGATACCCCTCCCTTAGTGATACGGTGGTAAGAAATCACATAGGAGAAATAACTTTTAATGACGGCTTGCGCAGCATAACAGACAGAAGAAACCATGACAAAAACCCAGTTCGGGAGTGGGGGCCCAATGTGTAAAGTCTCCGTACAAAAGGACTTGGATAGCATACAGGCTTGGGCAGATTTGTGGCAGATGAAATTTAATGTCAATAAATGTAAAGTATTACACATAGGAAGTAAAAATATTAGGTTTGAATACAAAATGGGCGGTCGGAAAATCGAGAGTCCACCTTATGAGAAGGATTTAGGAGTCATAGTGGACTCTAAGCTATCAACTTCCCAAAAGTGTTCAAAAGCCATTAAGAAGGCTAACAGAATGTCATGTTATATAGCGCCTTGATGTGTGGAGTACAAGTCACAGGAGGTTGTGCTCAAGCTTTATAACACACTGGTGAGGCCTCATCTGGAGTCCTGTGTGCAGTTTTGGTCTCCAGGCTACAAAAAGGACATAACAGCACTAGAAAAGGTCCAGAGAAGAGCGACTAGGCTGATTCCAGGTCTACAGGGGTTGAATTATGAGGAAAGATTAAAAGAGCTGAGCCTTTACAGTTTAAGCAAAAGAAGATTAAGAGGTGACATGATTGAAGTGTTTAAAATTATGAAGGGAATTAGTACAGTGGATCGAGACTTGTATTTTAAAATGAGTTCATCAAGAACACGGGGACACAGTTGGAAACTTGTTAAGGGTAAATTTCGCACAAACATTAGGAAGTTTTTCTTTACACAAAGAACGATAGACACTTGGAATAAGAGACCAAGTAGTGTGGTAGACAGTAAGACGTTAGGGACTTTCAAAACTCGACTTGATGTTTTCTTGGAGGAATTAAGTGGATAGGACTGGCGAGCTTTGTTGGGCTGAATGGCCTGTTCTCGTCTAGATTGTTCTAATGTTCTAATAGATAAGTAAGTCTGGGACCTTCATATCAGTCAGATTTTCGTCGCTGCATTGGAAGGATTTTCAGGATCGGATGACGTTATCTCTCATCCGTCCGTCGGCTTCAAAGGTGTGCCAGGCAATGTTCCAAGGCTTTATACTCTTTCTTCATGTGCAGCCTCCCACTTCGGTGAATCACGCCATTCCAAACAAGGCAAAGAGGATACAGTTTCATGCTGAGTTTGACACACAAATATAGTATACAATGGCCATTTCGCAGTTGTCCCTGTCTTGTCTTTTAATTCTTGCCTAGCAGTTCTAAATGATGAGCCCCCTGTGCTAAATCTGGCTTTGTATTAGCTGTGCATGTGAGTAGAAAGAAAAGTATATTTATAAAACATTTGCACAAAGCACAGTGACATATTAAACATATACACTTATTAAGCATTCCACAATATATTGCTGAGCACACAATGCAAAAACTTTCAAATTGCAAAAAAAAATGATAAGACACCTCTGAGCCCCTTGTGTGACTTTGCTGAGATCTCTGCTGAAACTCAATACCTGGGGTATTGTCATTGTATCTACCTACTATATAGTGCCTTTCACATTATGTATCTGTTTACAAAATGTCACACACGTACGCATGGGAGGCAGCTAAAGGGCTCGAGAGAAGGTACTTCAACACCAGAACAGGGGATGGCGAGGTGCACTAATTCTTTCTCTTTTTCCACTGCAGACTCATTACGGGAAATTTCGCCTGGCCTGCATGACGTCACATCCGGTCCAGAACACGTCCCTTCCGGTCACGAGCCTGATGATGTCAATTCCTTTTCCAGTCATAAATACCTCACTTCCTCTGCTGCACTTTAAAAACCCACCATCTCAACCTCACCAGTTAGTTGAACCTGTGCACATCTGTACAAAGAATTCTTACAATTTGCAGCTAGGAAAAATTATACAGGTGGCTGCCCCAAATCTTTTTTTTTTGCGGCTCTTGTCTCATCTTTGACACTATCTATTAAATAGTGCCTTTCTTATCTACGCATCTATCTATAAATGCAGCTCAGTTAGCAGACTGTACTGTGCAAAAATAGGATCAATTAAAAATAAATATGAAATGGTCACGTCGTTGTCTAACCTCCCTAACCCAGACCTTGGGGGCAGCTGGAGTCTATCCCAGCTAGCACGGGGCACAAGGCAGTAACAAACTCTGGACAGGGTGCCAGTCCATCACAGGGTGAACACACACACAGACCAATTTCCACCTAACCTGCATGTCTTTGGACAGTGGGAGTAAACGCACACAAACAAGGGAAGGACATGCAAACGCCACACAGGGAGGACCCAGGAAGTGAAAGCTGGTCTCCCTTCTGCAAGGCAGCAGCAGCACCACTACTGCATCGTCATGATACCCAATATAAAAAGGAGCAGATTAACTTGAGTAATTGTAATAGTATAACACATACATACATCAAAGGCAGAATAGTTGTTAAATTATTACTAAATAATAAAATCTGTTAAATATAATTGATAGATGGACTATTTTTACAGTTTTAAGGAATGCCTGACAAGATGACCATTAGTTATTTTTATCACATGGAACTGAACTCGGGGCGGCACGGTGGCGCAGTGGTAGCGCTGCTGCCTCGCAGTTAGGAGACCCGGGTTCGCTTCCCGGTCCTCCCTGCGTGGAGTTTGCATGTTCTCCCCGTGTCTGTGTGGGTTTCCTCCCACAATCCAAAGACATGCAGGTTAGGTGGATTGGCGATTCTAGATTGGCCCGTGTGTGTGTGTGTGTGTCCTGTGGTGGGTTGGCACCCTGCCCAGGATTGGTTCCTGCCTTGTGCCCTGTGTTGGCTGGGATTGGCTCCAGCAGACCCCTGTGACCCTGTGTTCGGATTCAGTGGGTTAGAAAATGGTTGGTTGGTTGGAACTGAACTCTTGTTCAGTTTTTCTTTTCTGGGTTTGAGGCAGCCAAGACATTATTAGTGTTGCTAATGTCTATAAATGCTTGAAATGGCAGGTCAGGTCAGGTTGTGGGGCATGCAGTGGTACAGTTCATTGTTGCACTCGCCACACGACGTGTTTGGAATCCTGGCTGGCAACCCCCCAATGCAGACACGCGGTCCATTCCCTCACTCCAGAAATGGCCCTCTATCTGCCACAGCCAGGTGTTACATGGGTGTCCCTTGGCCTGGTCCAACCGCTCACATCCTCAACAATGAGGGTCCTGTGAGTCCGTTCACCTCCATGGAATTGCACCACATGGACGTAGTACCGTAACTGACGTTCCCTCACAATGCAGGTAATGTGCCTCATTTGGGACTCCGTGAGCAACACAAAGTCAAACCAGCGGTACCCAAGGATTCTCCAAAGAGACACAGTATCGAAGGAGTCCAGTCTTCATCTCTGGTCACTGCATAGCGTCCATGTCTCGCAACCATATAGCAAAACAGGAAGCACCAGGACTCTAAAGACTTGGACCTTTGTCCTTTTGCAGAGATATCAAGAGCACTACACATTACTTTCTAGCGACCTCATGACCCCCCATGCTCTCCCAATCCGTCTGCTAAGTTCATTGGAAGAATCACCAGAGACTGTGTGAGACTGATTAAAATGGCTGACTTTTAATTTGTTATTCAGATAGGACTGCAAAGTCCTATTTTCAGCAGCCAAGTCCTTCAGTGTCCTAATACAATACAATTTATTTTTGTATAACCCAAAATCACACAAGAAGTGCCACAATGGGCTTTAACTGGCCCTGCCTCTTGACAACATTGACTCTCTAAGAAGACAAGAAAAAACTCCCAAAAAAACCCTTGAAGGGAAAAGAAAATTAGAAGAAACCTTGGAAAAGGCATTTCAAAGAGAGACCCCTTTCCAGGTAGGTTGGGCCTGCAGTGGGTGTCAAACAGAAGGGGGTCAATACAATACAATACACAGAACAGAACAAATCCTTAATACAGCATAAAAATAAAAAAGTTAGAAGCACGGAGTAGAATTAACGGTAGATGATATCACGTAATATGATTTGGATTTGTTTAGAGTCCTGGAGACCAGATTCATCACGCTGCCTTCCCCATTTGGCCATTCCACAGCTGAAATAGAGCTAATCGGATTAAATGACCCCCTCTGTGATCTTCCATCAGGGATGACTTTACCTTAGGCAGGTAAAACAACTTGGCAGGTGGGCCGTGGCACCAAGTGCCACATTTGAGTACCGAGAAGAGAACAGTTGACTCTGCCATGCTGGCAGAAGCCATATATGTAACTGGCAACTAAAAAGATTAAAATGGGCAAAGAAACATGGACATTGGACATAAGATGACTAGAAAATTGTATTATGACCAGCATCCTGGAGTTTGTCTTTTCACTGTTGCAGGAGACATTGCTATGTGGTGTGTATTTAAAGAAAAAGCCAACCGAGCACCTGTAAAGCACTTGTTCCTCACGGTACACTCTCTGATGTCCTTATCTTCTTATGCAGCTGTCTATCTTGGCCTTCCCCATCTTTTTCTATCCTGGTCACATCCAGTTGGTCCTCTACTCTCAAGACACTAATAGACAACTGTGGATGAAATCTTCAGTTACTTTGCAATTTATCACGTAGAATAACTGCATTCTGCAAGAACACAATAGATTATTATCAGTTCTGAGAAAGCTATTTTATTTTGGCAATTTTTAAACCCAGAACTGAACTTTAGTACCTTGAAACCCAAGTGAATGGAATAACAGGTTTCAGCGGTGCTAATGCATTTACAAAGGTTTCTCTGATAACCAAATAGCATTTATAAATTACTAATTAAGGACAAGCTAAGGGAGTTGTTCATTAGGCCACTGAAGGAATGGATGTTGACAATGGGATTTTGCAGTTCTACTAGAATAAAAAATTAAAAATCAGGCATTTCCAGCAGTGAACACTAGTAATGTCTTGGCTTTATTTTTAAATTAACTTAACAGTATCTTGATAAAAATGTATACATTTCAATCAAAATTATAAACATTTCTGTGTGTATCCAAACTTTTGACTGGTACTGTATTTTTTCTTACTGCATTATTGTGACAGTTCTAAGGTGAAATGAATTTAATCATTTCAGTGCAATATGTAAACTACTTACAAAGGACCATACACTTCGAAAATATTCAACAAAAATTGCGTTCCTCTATTTAAGTTGCATAAATATGATTTCTCACACACCAGCGATCTGCGGCGCACCTTCGCCGAGTTCCCTCGACGTCGAAAGCCAGCCGCACACATGATAAACGACACGCACTAAGACCCAACGCCTGCAATGCTGAAAAAGGCGGGACTTCCAGTTACGCTTTGCTGTGACGTCAGAAATGGGAAATACGCCACTGCCCGGAAGCGTAGGCAGCAACTGACTTACCGACAAAGCGTCCCGCCCCTTTCAAAGTTCTCGCGTCATCTCTGCGTCGTCTAGGAGTTCGTCTTTTTTAGAAGGTGGGCAGTCCTGGTACGATCATCAGTTTATTTATAGATATTTTGCAGTATTTTTACTGTTCACTTATAGGTGTAACATTAATAAAATAAATGCGTTTTTTCAAGTTAAACAATGCATAGTAAATTCGATTAGAATGTGTATGTTTGGTTTGGAAGACGTAATCAATACTTGTCTCCAAAGTGATGGATCATTACGACAGTTTTTTTTTTTCTAATCGTGAACACACAAACACTGGTACTCGCGGAAACCATTTACCCGTACACCAAACCCTTTAACCAAGCTTGCTGAACGGCAAGCGCATTTTCAGCTTAGCACTCAAGTTTGCAATTTCAAAACTCGCATTTCGCAAGACGTTATACAAAGCTCTCTCAATATTTGATACAATTGCCACAACTGAAATCTCCTTTGTTTTTAATTTGGAAACACCGTTGCTCAAAATGTTGCCCTCGTGTTCTACACCTAATTCTCGACTGACAGCTAATTTCTTCACTTATGTAGCTCAGTGTGAGAATAATAAATAGGCAACAAGTTAGTTATCTTGGTTTGGACAACAACAGAGGCTAATATTGCTCCGAGAGGTAGATTATGAGGTGTGTGAATATAAGAAGGACGTGATCATGGAAGAAGACAAAGGAGAAACACCAGGAATGAAGCTGGACCACCCTAGTTAATCATGGATGACAAATTGGACTGGACTGCCAATACTGATGCTCTATGCAAGAGAGAACAGAACCGACTATACTTTCTTAGAAGACTGGCGTCCTTCAACATCTGAAATAAGATGCTGCAGATGTTCTATCAGACGGTTGGGGCAAGTGCCCTCTTCTACGCGGTGGTGTGCTGGGGAGGCAGCATAAAGAAGAGGGACGCCTCATGCCTGGACAATCTGGTGAGGAAGGCAGGCTCCATTGTAGGCACGGAGCTGGACAGTTTTGACATCTGTGGCAGAGCGATGGGTGCTGAGCAGACTCCTGGCAATCATGGAGAATCCACTGCATCCACTGAACAGGATCATCTCCAGACAGAGGAGCAGCTTCAGCAACAGATTGCTGTCACCGTCCTGCTCCACTGACAGACTGAGGAGACCCCACACTATGCGACTCTTCAATTCCACCCGGGGCGGTAAACGTTAACATTATACTAAGTTACTGTCTGTTATACCTGCATTGTTATCACTCTTTAATTTAATATTGTTAATTATCAGTATGCTGCTGCTGGAGTATGGGAATTTCCCCTTGGGATTAATAAAGTATCTATCTATCTATCTATCTATGTGGAAGGTGTGTCTGATTGAAAACCGGGATGAACACCCCATCTCGAGGTAATGGAGAAGTCTGTAAGGATGTAGATGAGGGGTCATGCTGGGGTGGATATGTCCCCCTGGATGATTCTTCCAGTCATGGCTGAGAGAACATCACTTGCAGTATAGATGAGGTGCTGTGGCCAGGCCCAAACAAGATGCAGCCTTTTGTCCCCCTTTCTACTTATTTCCTTTTGTTTCTTTTTTTCCCCTTTAAAATCCTGTATCTTCTTCTGGACTTGTTTTTCCTATAAGCCCCATGCCTGGGTATGGTGCAGCATGCATTTATCCCATCAGTGTGTAGTTGGTGCTTAGGGTGAGCTATTCATCTGATGGTTTGTGTATACAGTTCTGATGCAATAATGACATTTTAAGAAGAGTGTTATGGTATTAAATAAAGTGTGCTTTGTAAGAAATGACTTGAATATCTACAGTGGGAAAAATACGTATCTGATCCCCTGCTGATTTTGTAAGTTTGCTCACATAAAAAGAAATGAACCGTCTCTAATTTTTATGGTAGTTTCATTTTAATGAAGAGAGACAGAATGTCAACCAAAAATCCAGAAAAAAAAAACACATTACATAAAAGTTCTAAATTGATTTGCATGTCATTGAGAGAAATAAGGATTTGATCCCCTACACCCCAGCCAGAATTCTAGCTCCCACAGATTACAATCAATCAATCAATTACAGATGTACTCCTGATCTCAGCTTGTTATGTACATAAAGCACACCTGTCCACAGAATCAATTTCTTCCATTCCAACCTCTCCACCACCATGGGCAACACCAAAGAGCCATCAAAGGACGTCCAGCACAAGACCAGCACAAGGCTGGAATGGGCTAAAAGACCACCAGAAAGAAGCCTGGTGAGGAGGTGATAACTTCTTTTTCTCTTTTCTGCTGCTTCCGTTAGGGGTCGCCACAGCGGATCATCTTCTTCCATATCTTTCTGTCCTCTGCATCTTATTCTGTCACATCCATCACCTGCATGTCCTCTCTCACCTCATCCATAAACTTTCTCTTAGGCCTTCCTCTTCTCCTCTTCCCTGGCAGCTCTATCCTTAACATCCTTTTCCCAATATACCTAGCATCTCTCCTCTGCACATGTGCAAAGCAGCGCAATCTCGCCTCTCTGACTTTGTCTCCCAACCGTCCCACCTGAGCTGACCCTCCTGTCCATCCTCGTCACACCCAGTGCAAATCTTAGATTCTTTAACTCTGCCACCTCCAGCTCTGTCTCCTACTTCCTGGTCAGTTCCACCGTCTCCAACCCATATAACATACTGTAGTTGTTGATGCAATTATTCGGAAATGAAACTGATATAAAATGACCATCAGCTGCCCTCAGTCTGGAGCTCCATGCAAGATCTTGCTCATGGAGTAAGGATGATCATGAGAAAGGGGAGGGATCAACCCAAAACTATATGGGAGGAGCCTGTTAATGACCTGAAGGCAGTTGGGACCACCACAGTCACCAAGAATAGCATTGGTAACAGACTATGCTGTAATGGACTGAAATCTTGCAGTGCCTGCAAGGTCCCCCTTGTCAAGAAGGCATATATATGCACAGGCCCGGATGTTCACTGGCAAATGTATGACTTGAGGTCAGGAGTAACTGTAATTGATTGATTGACTGATTGATCGTAATCTGTGTGCCACGTGGAGGGAGCCAGAATTCTGGCTGGGGTGTACGGGATCAAATCCTTATTTCTCTCAATGACATGCAAGTCAATTTATAACTTTTACGTAATGTGTTTTTTTTCTGGATTTTTGGTTGATATTCTGTCTCCATTAAAATGAAAGTACCATAAAAATTAGAGACTGTTCATTTTTTTGTAAGTGAGCAAACTTACAAAATCAGCAGGGGATCAAATACTTATACTGTATATGTTAAGTGTTCCTGAGGATTGTGTGTAGAGTTTTCAATAAATGAGCTGTCGATATAGAAATTGTGTGGAAGTATTCAGCAAACAACTAACTATGCCTTCAAATAAAAAAATGTTTCCGTTCATAAAGCCGCAACTGTTCAAAAAATTTATTAGAAAAGTTACCTTTTTATACAATGAAAAAAAAAGGAAAAACACAATTATAAACTTTGTTTTTTTGTTCTTTTAACACAACAAGTTTTAGCACCTGATGAAAAAATTGTAACTGTTACATTCATCATAACAGAGGAGAAGTCCTCATTGGTTACAAAAGAAATCACTTTTAATCAGGTTAATTCTTCTGGCTATAAAAATCTGACTAACAGATGTACCTCAAGGCAGACGTACTGTATAATCCGTCCATCCATTTCTTAACCCACTTATCCAGGACAGGGTTGTGGGGCAGCACTGGGCACAAAGCAACCACAACTTCTGGACAGGGTGCCAGTCTTTCACAGGGCAAACATACACACACCAGGGGCCAAATTAGTATTATCAGTCCACCTAATGTACATGTGTCTGGATTGTGGGCGGAAAGCCATCCCACATACAAGAGAAAATGTACAAACTCCATGGAGGAAGTACCCGGGTGCAAACTCAGGTCTTCTTGCTGCAAAGCAGCAGAGCTAGCACTGCACCAGATAGATAGATAGATATGAAAGGCACTATAAGAGAGACAGACAGACAGATAGATAGATAGATAGATAGATAGATAGATAGATAGATAGATAGATAGATAGATAGATAGATAGATAGTGTCACACACGTGCGCATGGGAGACAGCTAAAGGGCTTGAGTGAAGGCAGTTCGGAGGCATGCCGGGGTGTGGCAGAGTGCACTGACTCTTTTTCTCCCTTGCCTGTAGACCATCCCCGGGGGATTCCACCTGGCTCTCCTGACATCACTTCCAGGACTGAGCCAATGGAAGTCGGCCACACCAGCTCCAGTCCCTCTGATGTCACGTCCGGCTGTGATCCAATGGTGGAAGACCACGTGCCGGACCTCACTTCCTGTCTCACCCTTTAAAACCTGCCCCTTTTCCTTTGTTTCCTCAGACTTGTTTTGGACTCAGTTGTATGCACTTCAGTGCTGATTATTTGTTAAAACGACTTTTGCAGCCAGGATACCACATTATACGGGTGGCTGCCCCAACCCTTTATCTGTCCATGTCTCGTTCTTGTGACAATAGATAGATAGATAGATAGATAGATAGATAGATAGATAGATAGATAGATATGAAAGGCTCTATATACCGTAATAGATAGATAGATAGATAGATACTTTATTAATCCCAAGGGGAAATTCACAAAACCCCAGCAGCAGCATACTGATAAAGAACAGTATTAAATTAAAGAGTGATAAAAATGCAGGTATAACAGACAATAACTTTATATAATATCAACGTTTACGCCCCTGGGTGGAACTGAAGAGCTAGCACTGCACCGTCTTTGATCTGTAGCTATTGTGATGTTTAATGTGTGAAGTAACATTTTATATTTACATTTATTTGCTTAGCAGATGCTTTTATCCAAAGTGATTTACAAAAGAGGTCAAGAAAATTAAGTAAACATCAGTTTTGGGGACTGATTAAGAACAAATGCTATAGGACAAGGGTATAAGATTGATCATAACACGTGAAGAGTTCAGAACCAAATGTAAGCGAATTACAATTCCTAAGTAATATAAAACAATAAAAAAAAAGGGATGACATCACTCCGGTTTTGGCCTCTCTTCACTGGCTCCCTGTTAGTTATAAGGTGAATTTTAAGATTTTAGTGTTTGTTTTTATAGCCCTACCTGCGTCATCTCCACCTTACTTAGCTGATCTTGTTCCTTATTCATCAGCCAGGTCTTCAACAGCAACAACAGAACATTTTCATACAAATGATGTAGCTCATAGTGCTTTACAAGATGAAGAAAGATAAAAAAGACAAAATAAGTAACAAAACAGAATTAGGGAACACTAATTAACATAGAATAAAAGTAAGGGCCAATGGCCAGGGAGGACAGAAAAAAAAAAACTCCAGACGGCTGGAGAAAAAAAAAAAATCTGCAGCGGTTCAGAGGCCACAAGACCACCCAGCCCCCTGTAGGCATTCTACCTAACATCTATGACCTCAATCAGTCCTCATTGTATTCAGGGTTCTCATGAAAAAACTTGATGATGATGGTCATTTTGACTTCTGGCCTCCAATCCATTAATGGAGGGACATCACGGTGCTTTGATCAGGTGGTGATGGTGCAGATCAGCACTACAGAAAAATGGAAAAAGAACAGCAGAGAAAGTAGGGGTTAGTACAGATTACGGAGCGACAATGAATGACAATGATAATTAAAGGCATATGCAGAGTATAAGGGTTAAACTAACTAAAATAAAGCTGTGAGAAAGCCATGTTAAAGTAATGAGTTTTTAGCAGTTTTTTAAACAGCTCCACCGTATCAGCCTGGTGAATTCCTATTGGCAATTTATTCCAAATTTGAGGTGCACAACAGCAGAAGGCCGCCTCACCACTTCTTTTAAGTTTAGCTCTCAGAATAATAAGCAGACCCCCATTTGAAGATATAAGGTTACGATTTGGAGTGTAAGGTGAAAGACATTCTGAAATAATAATATTAATGATAATAATACATTTTAGTTATTTTTAAGCGCCTTTCTAAACACTCAAGGCCACGATGGAGCAGATTATTTAAGGCTTTGTAAACCATCAGCAGTATTTTAAAGTCAATTCTCAATGACACAGGTGACCAGTGTAGTGACATCAGAACTGGTGAGATGTCCTCAGATATTCTTTTCCTAGTTAATATTCTAGCAGCTCCATTCTGCACTCATTGTAATCGATTGATGTCTTTTTTTGGGTGGTCCTGAGAGGAGTGCGTTACAGTAATCTATCCATCCATCCATTTTCTAACCCGCTGAATCCGAACACAGGGTCACGGGGGTCTGCTGGAGCCAATCCCAGCCAACACAGGGCACAAGGCAGGAACCAATCCTGGGCAGGGTGCCAACCCACCGCAGTACAGTAATCTACCCGACTGAAAACAAAAGTGTGAACTAATTTATCAGCACCTTACAATGTTATGAGAGGTCTAACTTTTGCTATATTTCTTACGTGAAAAAAACGTCCTAGTAATCTGATTTGATCTGTTGAACTATGGTACTTAGCACGATGAGAGAAGTAAAAAAATCAACCAGAATGGTCAAGCAAATTATAGAATAACAAAACAGTCTAAATCCATTAAGTAGTTTCCTCATGAAAAGCAGACAGTCAGACATTGGATTTTCTATATATACTAGCAAAATACCCGCGCTTCGCAGCGGCAAAGTACTGCCTTAAAATTTTTATTAAGAAGAAATTAAAATCTTTTTAAACTGAGGGAAAATATACCAATAATTATTTGTTAAGGATCTCTTTGTATACCACATTGTGAGTTCGGCCCTCCGGTTGTAATATGACCAAGCTGTGCGCTGAGCTTACTCTTGAGCATGTAACGTACAGTTGGCCATGACAACAGTAATCTTGTTTCAAATCTCACAGCTTGGATTGCTGCTGTCATAATCGGTTTGAGTTTCATGGTTTGTTTCAGTTACGTTAGTATTTGTAGGACTTGTGTTGAAGTGACATTCGGCATCTGTCAAGCGTTGTAAGTATACAACCGGTTTCATCGATAACTTCACATCCAGCTTTTGAGAGTTTAAATATTCATAAACATCAAAGTGTCCACTACTCAAATCGTCACCTGTCAATATAAGATGTTTAAGAGGCATTGGCGGTTGTCAAAAGGTGTAAAATATTTGGCCATTTTGGTACACTTGAAAGCGACAACCAAACAATTCAGGTTGGAACGATAAAGGAAATGGGTAACTGAACAATGTAAAGTAAGTCTAAAATACCTAAACAATAACTATAATCGTAATAAATGAACAATAAAACAGCGGAGAAGCCGTGGATTAAATAAAAAGGCTGTAGTTATCAGCAGGGAGACGTGAATCCCGTGGCGAAGCAAGGAAAGGAATGTAAAAACTGGAGTGACGGACGGCCTTATATAGGCCTTATATGGGAGACCCAACGCCGCCTCACACGGTGACCGAGCTGCAAGCTATGGACGTATATATGTACGTAAGTAGGATTCAGTTAGCGTTGGGAACCCACGTACCAAATTTCTTGAAGATGGGCCCATAAGTAACAAAGACCGTTGAAAAGTTCAATATGGCGGCCGACAGTGTCATCATACCACCAAAATAAGTACCAAATTTCAGCCTTCTACCTACACAGGAAGTTGGAGAATTAGTGACGTTGGAAAGTTCAATATGGCGGCTGACAGTGGCGCCATACCACCGAAATAAGTACGTACATTGGTTTCGGTTAGCGCAGGGAAGCCGCCTACCAAATTTCGTGAAGATGGGGCCATAAATAAGAAAGTTCAACATGGCAGACGTTGTCGACTGTTATCGACCGTTATGACCGTTACGTGTAGAATTTCAAAATGAAACCTGCTTAACTTTTGTAAGTAAGCTGTAAGGAACAAGCCTGCCAAATTTCAGCCTTCTACCTACACGGGAAGTTGGAAAATTAGTGATGAGTGAGTGAGTGAGTGAGTGAGTCAGTAAGGGCTTTGCCTTTTATTAGTATAGATTCACTAAGGCAAGACAGCCATGGAAAGCACGCCGGAAGGGGCGTGGATTCACTAAGCCGCTGACAAGTGAGACACCTATGGCGCGCACAGGAAGGAGCCACGCCCACCAACTCGGACGCGGCGACACAGAAAAAATGATGTCATTTATATTTGTCTGTCGTACAGGCCACATGCAGTGCAGGTCAGGTTAATGTCATGTGCATGTCATGCACCTCCGAGCTACATTGACTGTTCATAGAGGCATGTTTCTCGCGGAGGTGAATCGCCATATGCAGCATGTAAAACGGTTTGCGAGGGGTATCCCATGGGATCCTTAGAACAATCCTTTACAACTGAGGTTAAAGCACAATGAAGTAAGCAGTCTTTAAAAACCGAGTTTTCAGTTACGATGCACGACCGTGTGCACCATAGCAAAACTGTTTTACACGCTACATACAGCTATTCGCATCCGCGACAAACATGCCTCTTCTTAGATGCTCCTGCAGGAACACGGAAGACGTTTCCCTGCCCACCAACACTCCTTTTTCACTGGCTGGCGTCTACCCTCGCTCTCTAGGCATTCACACTTCCTGCCCATTTGCCCGGACGCAAAAACTCACCGACCACCCAGTTAGTCCCTTTTGTCTGTGCTAAGAGTCCACATGCACGTCTGAGCCATGCGGCGTTTGTCATGCCGCGGGTTCACTATTGTGTTGTATTTTGCTCTCTCCAGAGTTCCATCTTTTTATTCACTTACTGTTGTATTCTCACACCAACCCGTTTTAGACATCTGTGTCTTTCCAGAAGTGTTTAGCATTCAATAAATAATTATGCATGAGATTGACCGACCGTGTGTCTACCCAGCGCAGAGGGGGGTGGGTAAGCCGTTGAACCCCATTCAACAACAACAACATTTATTTATATAGCACATTTTCATACAAACAGTAGCTCAAAGTGCTTTACATATTAAAGAATAGAAAAATGAAAGACATAATTATAAAAAAATAAATCAACATTAACATCGAATAAGAGTAAGGTTCAATGGCCAGTGGGGACAGAAAAAACAAAAAAAACTCCAGACGGCTGGAGAAAAAATAAAATCTGCAGGGATTCCAGACGATGAGACCGCCCAGTCCCCTCGGGTAATCTACCTAACATAAATGAAACAGTCCTCTTTGTATTTAGGGTTCTCACGGAAGGGCTTGATGAAGATGGTCACGTAGAGTTCTGCCTTTTAATCCATCCATCATTGTTGGAGCATCATGATGCTTTGAGTAGGTGGAGGTGGCGCAGGCCACCACCACAAAGAAACCGGAAAAAGAAACAGAAGAGAGAGTTGGGGTCAGTACGGATTTTAGAGCCACTGTGAATAGTTATTATGAAGAATTGAACATACAGAGTATCAGGATTAAGTTAAATTGAAGTTAAATTGAAGTTATAGAAGGCCATGTTAAAGTAATGTGTTTTCAGCAGTTTTTTAAAGTGCTCCACTGTATCAGCCTGGCGAATTCCTATTGGCAGGATATTCCAGATTTTGGGTGCATAACAGCAGAAGGCCGCCTCACCACTTCTTTTAAGTTTTGTTCTTGGAATTCTAAGGAGGGGCGGCACGGTGGTGCAGTGGTAGCGCTGCTGCCTCGCAGTTAGGAGACCCGGGTTCGCTTCCCAGGTCCTCCCTGCGTGGAGTTTGCATGTTCTCCCGGTGTCTGCGTGGGTTTCCTCCGGGCGCCCCGGTTTCCTCCCACAATCCAAAGACATGCAGGTTAGGCGGATTGGCGATTCTGAATTGGGCTTGGTGTGTGGGTGTGTTTGTGTGTGTCCTGTGGTGGGTTGGCACCCTGCCCAGGATTGGTTCCTGCCTTGTGCCCTGTGTTGGCTGGGATTGGCTCCAGCAGACCCCCGTGACCCTGTATTCGGATTCAGCGGGTTAGAAAATGGATGGAATTCTAATGAGACACTCATTAGAGGTTCTGAGGTTACGATTTGGAATATAAGGTGTCAGACATTCTGATATATAAGATGTGACGAGATTATTTAAGGCTTTATAAACCATAAGCAGAATTTTAAAGTCAATCCTGAATGACACAGGTAACCAGTGTAGTGACATTAAAACTGGAGAAATGTGTTTGGATTTTCTTTTCCTAGTTAGGATTCTAGCAGCTGCATTCTGCACTAGTTGCAAGTGATTTATGTCTTTTTTGGGTAGTCCTGAGAGGAGTGCGTTACAGTAATCTAGTCGACTGAAAACAAACGCGTGAACTAATTTCTCAGCATCTTTCAGTGATATAAGAGGTCTAACTTTACTTATGTTTCTTAAGTGAAAAAATGCTGTCCTAATGATCTGATTAATATGTGATTTAAAATTCAGATTACAGTCAACAATACCCCTAAGCTTTTTACCTCCGTCTTGACTTTTAATCCTAATGTATCCAGTTTATTTCTAATAGCCTCATTGTATCCATTATTGCTGATCACTAAAATTTCAGTTTTCTCTTTATTTAACTTGAGAAAATTACTATTCATCCATTCTGAGATACTAGTCAGACATTGTGTTAGTGAATCAATAGAATCAGGGTCATCAGGTGCTATTGATAAGTACAGCTGTGTGTCATCAGCATAGCTGTGGTAGCTCACGTTGTGCCCTGAGATAATCTGACCTAACGGAAGCATGTAGATTGAGAATAACAGCGGACCCAGGATAGAGCCTTGTGGAACACCATATTGGATATCATGTGTCTTCGAGTTGTAATTCCCACAACTAACAAAAAATTTTCTCCCTGTCAGGTAGGATTCAAACCAATTTAAGACACTGCCAGAGAGGCCCACCCATTGACTAAGGCGATTTCTAAGAATATTGTGATCAATGGTGTCAAATGCAGCACTCAGATCTAAGAGGATGAGAACAGATAAATGGCCTCTGTCTGCATTCACCGCAAGTCATTTACTACTTTAACGAGTGCAGTTTCTGTGCTGTGATTTGTTCTAAAACCCGACTGAAATTTATCAAGAATAGCATGTTTATTGAGGTGGTCATTTAACTGCATAATGACTGCCTTCTCTAGAACTTTACTTAAGAAAGGCAGGTTAGAGATGGGTCTAAAATTTTCAAGAGCGAGGGTCAAGATTATGTTTCTTAAGTAGGGGTTTAACTACAGCAGTCTTAAGACAGTCTGGGAAGACCCCGTATCTATGACGAATTTACTATGTCAGAACATTATCAATTAGCACGCCTGATACTTCTTTGAAAAACCTTGTTGGTATCGGGTCAAGGACGCAGGTGGAGGGTTTTAATTGAGAGATTATTTTTGTAAATCAGGTAAATCTATCCTAGTGAAAGAGTTTAATTTGTTTATAACAGGATGCTGGGGTTTAGGAGGATCCTTAGTGTTGGAGGGATATACTATGTTATTTCTAATATCATTAATTTTTTGATTGAAAATACAGCGATAGCCTCACAGGTTTTACTGGAAGCACTTAGGAGGCATTCCTTTGAGTTACCTGGGTTTAGTAGGCGATCAATTGTAGAAAATAAGACTCTGGGATTACTAGCATTGTTATTTATAATCTTGGAGAAATAGCAGCGTCTCTCAAGACGGACAGTGTTATTGTATTCTGTTATTTTGACTTTTAATATTTCATAGTGGATAGTAAGTTTAGTCTTCCTCCATTGACGCTCAGCTCTGCAGCATGTTCTCTTTAAATCAGACACTCTTTGGGTCTTCCATGGTATAACAATGCTAGAAGATTTTTTCACTGTCTTTTCAGGTGCAACTCTGTCAGTATTAAATCTTTCCACCTTACTATTTACATTATCCTCGCTATTATAGCTGGCACTATAAACGGACTGATTGCTTAAAATGTTTGTAAGTTTTAAAGCTGCTGCCGAGTCAAAGAAGCGTTTTTAACAATATGCTTCTCATGAGTGTTTTTTTATCATTATTTCTATATTGAAAAGTAGAAGAAAATGGTCTGATACACCAATATCAATGATCTGTTTTATATCAACTTTCAGTCCTTTAGTAATCACTAAGTCTAACGTATGACCTGCTTTATGTGTAGGCTGATTTATGAGTTGTCTCAAATCAAAAGAATCCAGGAGGTTCATAAATTCTTTTACTTTTAGATCACACTGATTATCTATATGAAAATTAAAGTCAACAACTATTAGGAGTGTGTCATAGTTAGTAATTAAAATTGACATTAAGTCAGAGAATTCCTCAAAAAAAGACGCGTTATATTTAGGAGGTCTATACACGGATAATACTAGAACTTGAGAATCTCCATGAATAACAACGGCGAGATACTCAAAGGACTTGAACTTACCAAAACTGACATCTTTACATTTTAATCGGCTCGAGTAAATGTTAGCCAATCCGCCCCCCCTTTTTCCCTGGCGGTCTGCACGAGTAAAACTGTAATCCGGAGGCAGATTCGATTAAAACAGCCGCGCCGTCTGAGCTAAGCCATGTTTCACTTAGTGCAATAAGATCTATTTTTTTATCACTAATAAGATCGTTGATAAAAAACGTTTTGTTAGTTAAAGCTCTAACATTCAATCGTGCCATATTTAATGTTTCGGAGGTGCCAAGATGAATACTATGTGCGTTATTGATATTTGGAATAGGAATTAAATTATTTTTATTAGCGCCGCTCTGTGTGTCATTCGGGCTGCAAACCGTGGAATTCCCACTAAATGTGACTCATACGCTCCCACTCATTACGTCCCTACCCTTTGTACACACCCCCCTCCCACCTCGCTACTACCGTGGTCGGGTGTCTTGGTGGATTATATATAGAAAGGCAGCCAAAACCGCACAGAGCAATGAAAAGTCTACGTGAGTCACAGGTGCACCTGGACTGTGCAAAGACGACAACGACTCGAGTGACAAGTTGGAGGTGGGCACATGAGCGGGCAGTGCATACTGAACGAGAAATCAGCAGACTAGCATGACGGAGGGAGCGAGTGGACGTCCTTCTCCTCTCCTCCCGTTCCTCCCTCCGCGCCTGAGCGCCGCACGGACGATTGTGTGTTGGTTCGTTCCGTGCGTTGTTACAATGTTGCTTTTCTTGCTGATTTATTACATTACCGATTTTTCAAATGTTAATTTTCTCCCTGTGCTTAAAAATCATTAAAAAACCGGCCTGATTATGCGGCGTATGGTACGCCGCGGGTTGGCTAGTAAAATATAATCTTGAACCGTCCTGAGAGAGAGAGAACCCAGGGAATGATGTTAAACAGTAGCTCTGGATAAGCATAGTAAGCCCTAATTCAATAAACCAAGGGTATGATGTTAAACAAACATAAACATACATACATACATACATACATACATACATACATATACACATATAATTGTAATTAAAACATAAAACGTGGCTGTGAGCACCTTAACTGATGTTAACTGATGGGGAAGGGAGGAGGCTACACACATGAAAGGCCGCGGGAGCAGATGGAGTCATTCTTCAAGTTCTTAAGGCTTGTGCCGACCAAATTTGTGGTGTCCACTGCTACCCGTTCAGTCTGTCGCTGAGGCTCTGGATTGCTGAATCTACTTTATCGCCGCCTTTGAGAATTTTAAACACCTGAATTAGGTCCCCTCACAGTCTTCTGTACTTGAGAATAAACAGGTTTAATTGTCCATTATGGAAAATTTCCCTCATTGACAGGGAGGCACCTGTTCATCTAATGACTACAGACCAGTGGGCCTTACATCTCACATCATCAAGACCTTCAAAAAGCTGGTCCTGAACTATAAAAGGCCGCTCTGACCCACTACAGTTTGTGAATCAGACAGAGAATGGAGTGGAAGATGCCATTGTTGATCTGCTCCACAAGGCTTACAGCACCCTGGGGATTCTGTTTTCTGATTTTTCCTGATCCTCCAATTAGCTGTGAACGCCCCAGTCTCACTGAGATGGCACAGGTGGTGAACCTGCTAAGGGTAGGGAAGGCTGCAAGGATCTGTGGTATTCGGAGTGAACTTCTCCAGGCTGGTGGTAAGGCTGTCCTCCTGGCATTGCAAGCTATTTTTTCTTCCATTTGGGAGACGGGCATCATCCCAACTGACTGGAAAACGGGACTTGTCGTCCTTTCTGGAAAGGAAAGGGTGATCGCCTGGATTGTACAGGGGGATTAGACTGCTCTTGGTGCTGGGTAAGGTCCTTGATAGGGTCATCCTCAGTAGGATCCCTTATCACTTGCTCACCTACCAGTGACCAGAACAGTCTGGTCTGCCTAAGAAGTCTACCATCGACTACATCCTGGCACTGACGGCTCTCATGGAGCACAAACACAAATATCATCAGAGTTATTATGCAGCCTTTGTTGATTTTCATAAAGTGTTCAACTCAGTTGATTGAGCTGCGTGTGGGACATCCTGAGACTTAGCAGGATCCCATCAAACTTGTTAGATATCATAGCTGGCATGTAGACTGGTACCGTGAGTGCTGTACAGAGTGGAGGCAGAACCTCTGTGTTTTTCCCAGTTGCCTCTGGGGTTCGTCAGGGTGTGTTTTTGTGTGATCAAAGAATTAAGGTGAAGGTTAAAGGTCCGGCTTTTAAGACAGTGCAAAGACCAGTAATGATGTGTAGAGCTGAGACATGAGCAGTAAAAGGGAGCACAGGAGAAGAAGTTAGATGTGGCAGAAATGAGAAGACTGAATTGGATGTATGGAGTTATAAAAAGGGACAGAATAAGAAATGAGACAATCAGCGATACAACAGAAGTGGGAGGGAAATCTAAGAAAGGTCAGAAAATGTGAACATGTGAGGATGTGAGACAAGGAATATGTGGGCAAAAGAATGAAGGAAATGGAAGTACAGGGGAAGAGAAAGTGAAGGAGGCCAAAGCAGAGGTAGGTGGATAAAGAAAAAGAAGATCTGAAGGAAAAGGGACTGACTGGCGAGGAGGTGTTTGGAGAAGGTTGGCCAAACACATCAGCACACATAGAGAAGAAGAATGAAGGTAAGAATTCATACCTGGCACTTATTTTTTATGATAAAGGTAAATGTCATATCACCCATCCTCTTGCGTTCAGATTTTGGATATAGAGAGCCAGTTCAATGCTATAAAGAAAATATGGCGTTGTTTTGGCATACACTTAGTCAACAGCTGTTTTACGGTTTAGCCATCACTCTCTCCCCGACTTATTATTAGATGCATTTCATTTTTAAAATTGTGATCATGCAGCCTCTTTTAATGATCACCAACTTTGCGGGTACAAAGCTTTATTTAATTAAGCAAAGAAGTCTCCATCTGTCTCTATGGAAAACTGACATTGATAAGAGTGTTACGATATTGTAGTGTGTGCCTAAATTGATGTACTCTCTGAGGCGGCTCACTTACCCTTAAGAGGACCACTCGCCTTTCGGCACACTAGTGACTTTGCTTGCTTGCCGTTTATATAAGTGCCCCCGCCACTGGTGGTCAGGGCCGTCTTAACAGCATTATAGACCCCTGGGCAAAGCAGTGCACTGGGACCCCTACCTACACAACCACTCAGCAAGTCACAACATGGGGCCCCCGGGCAACTGTCCAGCGTGCCCATTTGTTAAGACTGCCCTGCTGGTGGTATAGTGCCATCTCATGCTTGGGTGACTCATCCCTGGCTCATATAACTTGTCAGTTCTGTTACAATATTTACATACAAAGTAGCAGAGGAGAACATATTACTGCAGGTTATTTGTCAAAGCATGAACATAACAAAGAAATCCTGCAGTGTGCTGTAGTACGTGACTTTTAATCTACCAAATACACTGCTGGCTTTGACCTCGGATTTCTCCAACGGTTTATTTTGTGACTGAGTTATCCATATTGAGCATCTCTGGTGACGATTTGCATTTTTTTCCACAGAATACTGTTTATTAGACCACAGAGAAACTTTTTACTTTCCTGCCTAAAACATTAATGTTTTCACATCACACAAGTATGTCATTAGTATTTAGTGTTAGAAAGAGGTTTTGTGTTGTAGAAGTGCAGAGACGTTTCCCATAAGGCGACCAAAAACCCCAAAGTGTTCAGTATATGATGTGCTAAACGTAAAGCTGTGGTTTGGAAATTCTGACCATTATAATAATTTGCTGAGATGGACTGTGTCTCTGTGTATATATTTAAATATATATTTACATTTCATTTTCTAACCCACTTAATCCAGTCTATCACAACTAGCATCGGGCGCAATGGCAGGAACAGACCCTGGGCAGGGTGAACACACACACACTCTATTGGTATACAAATAAGCCCTATGATGATCTGAATATTCAAAACTAACAATACTGAACTGTCAACTAAAGCAATATATACTTATAACGTTAGAACCTGCACTGCAAATACAAGTCAAAATGTGAATGGTGTGAACTAACATTGATTAACCTGCCAGCAATAAGGACACCTGAGTAAACAGCCAGCCATTAGAAAACCTGCACATGGAGTCTCCTTAAAACTTTTAAACTCTGGACTCTTTAATCCCTTGTTAAATACACTCTTTTATATATTTTTAAAGACTTCCATACAGTAGATTGATTTTAAACTCTGTAATATTACTGACTTGAACCTTGGATCTTTTAGATCATTCTTTTCAAATCTTAAACAGTGTCACACATGTGTGAATTGGGGACAACTGAAAGGCTCCAGTGATGGTAATTTCCTGCCGAGACACAGAATGGCGCCCTTGACTAACACCTTATCTCTTTGTCCCACTGCAGAAAGGAAGATTGACGGCTTTACCACCCCGATGTCATTTCCAGTGTCTACCAACCTTAACCCGTCTTTTCCTCACGGAAGTCTTTATCACTGGGAGTGCCGCCATTTTGGAGCAGTCAAGTTTGAAACTTGCATCTGCAAAGGCGCTTTCAATGCATTTACAGTCATATGAAAAAGTTTGGGAATCCCTCTTAATTCTTTGGATTTTTGCTTATCATCGTTTTCAAAATAGCAGCTTCCTTTTAATATATGACATGCCTTATGGAAACAGTAGTATTTCAGCAGTGACATTAAGTTTATTGGATTAACAGAAAATATACAAAATGCATCATAACAAAATTAGACAGGTGCATAAATTTGGGCTCCCTAACAGAGATATGACATCAATACTTAGTTTTGTAAAAATAGCAGACGCCTCTAGACGCCTCCTATAGCCTTTGATGAGTGTCTGCATTCTGGATGGAGGTATTTTTGACCCCATTCTTCAATACAAAATCTCTCCAGTTCAGTTCAATTTGATGGCTGCTGAGCATGGACAGCCTGCTTCAAATCATCCCATAGATTTTCGATGATATTCGAGTCAGGTGACTGTGACGGCCATTCCAGAACATTGTACTTCTCTCTCTGCATGAATGCCTTTGTAGATTTCGAACTGTGTTTTGGGTCATTGTCTTGTTGGAATATCCAACCCCTGAGGAACTTCAAATTTCTGACTGATGCTTGAACATTATCCTGAAGAATTGGTAGATATTGGGTTGAATTCATCCTACCCTCGACTTTAACAAGGGCCCCAGTCCGTGAACTAGCCACACAGCCCCACAGCATGATGGAACCTCATTCGGAATTAAACCTCTTGACAACTAAAGAAACTGAACAACTAATCTACAAATCCAGACATCATTACTATGAACAAGGAGAGAAAGCTAATAAGCATTTAGCTCAACAAATTCACAAGCAAGAAGTGCGCAACGCAATCTCGGTAATCACCAACACGAACAGAGATAAAATCGTCGAACACAAAAATATAATGCACACTTTTAGAGACTACTATAAATCCCTGTATACTACTGAGTTTAAAGAAGACAATACACAATCTAATGCATTTCTGGATACATTACAGATACCACAAATAGACGCTTCTAGTGTGGAGGAAGTTGATAAACCTCTGGCATTATCAGAATTACTAGATGCTATAAAGTCACTCCAAGGCGGGAAAGCAGCAGGCCCTGACGGCTACCCTGCAGAGTTTTACAAGAAATTCTCCGCTCAGCTAGCTCCCTCCTATTAGCAACATTTACAGAAGCCAGAGATAACCAATCTCTTCCACAAACCTTTCGCCAAGCACTAATCACTGTCTTTCCAAAACAAAATAAGGACTTATTACAATGTGCATCATACAGACCAATCTCACTTCTGAATAATGATGTTAAAATACTCTCTAAAATCATAGCTAGAAGGATGGAGAAAGTGCTCCCCTTGGTAATATCACAAGACCAAACTAGATTTATTAGGGGCCGACACTTATCTTCAAATATCCGATGCCTGTTTAATATAATATACTCACCAACTAAATCAAACACCCCAGAAATATTATTATCATTGGATGCAGAAAAAGCATTCGACATGATTGAATGGAAATACCTTTTTACTACATTGGAGAAGTTTGGGTTTGGCCCAAACATTTGTGCATGGATTAAATTACTGTATACTAACCCAGAAGCTTCAGTTTGCATCAATAACATTTGCTCAGACTACTTTAAACTAGAACGTGGCACTAGATAAGGATGCCCTTTGTCACCACTGCTGTTTGCGATTGCCATTGAACCACTGGCAATACATTGTCGAAATACTGATCAAATAAAGGGGATTAGCAGAGAAGGACTGGAACAGAAAATCTCATTATATGCAGATGATATGGTACTGTATATATCAGACCCAGAAAATTCTGTGCATGCAGTCTTAGCAGCACTCATAGAATTTCAAAAGATCTCTGGTCTCAGAATTAATCTGAATAAAAGTGTACTCTTTCCAGTGAATTCTAAAGTATATAATATTAGATTAGATACCCTACCTTTTATCATTGCAGAACAGTTTAAATACCTCGGGGTAAACATCACAAGTAAACATAAAGCTCTTTATCAACAAAATTTTGCCGTCTGCATGGAAAAAATTAAACAAGACTTGCATTGATGGTCAACCCTTCATCTCACACTAGCTGGAAGAATGGAAGAATTAGCACTGTTAAGATGAATATTCTTCCTTAGCTCCTTTTTTATTTCAAAACATCTCAATATACATTAATAAATCGTTCTTTAAGCAATTAGATTCAACAATAACCTCAATTATTTGGAATTCTAAACATCCACGCATCAAAAGAGCGACCCTACAAAGACAAAAGGCAGAAGGTGGCATGGCTCTACCTAACTTCCAGTTTTATTACTGGGCAGCAAATATACAGTCGATAAGAACCTGGGCACAAATAGAAGAACATACACAGGCTTGGACCACAATAGAAGTAAAATCCTGCAGTACTTCTTTGTATTCCCTGCTCTGCGCTCCAATAAACACACGTTATTGGCAATACACTAATAACCCAATTGTGCTCCACTCACTTAGAATCTGGAATCATCTTGCACCTTCATCCTTGCTGGAAAAAATATTGCTCAATCTCAAGGACTCAGACACCATCTCTACAATATATAAAATCATTTTACAATCCCTCCCTTTCAAAGATCCAAGAGGACACTGGGAAAAAGATCTCTCAATTAATATATCAGAAAAGGAGTGGAAAGTAGCAATGCAGAGAATTCACTCGCTCCATATGCGCAAAGCATACAATTATACAACTCAAAATTATATATCGAGCACATCTGTCTCGACTAAAACTCTCCAAAATGTTTCCAGGACGAGATCCAACCTGCGAACGTTGCAACCAAGCCCCAGCCTCACTGGGTCACACGTTCTGGGCCTGCACCAAATTAACATCATTCTGGACAAAAATTGTTAATTACCTTTCAGACAGCCTTGGACTCACAATCCCTCCTAACCCATTAACAGCTGTGTTTGGTGGTCTTCCAGAGGGGCTTAAAGTGGAGAAAGACAAACAAACTGTGATTGCATTCACTACACTGTTGGCACGCAGACTTATTCTGATAAACTGGAAGAACCCAAACTCTCCTCTTTTAAGTCAGTGGGAAACCGATGTGTTATATTATTTGAAATTGGAAAAAATCAAATACTCAGTTAGAGGATCCGTACAGACTTTTTTCAAAACATGGCAGGATCTAATCAGTAACATTTTAAAATAAGTTCATAAAGCACAGAGAATTTATTAATTTAGGTATGTTTACAAGCCTTAAATTTCACGCCATTTGCCTTGCTCTCTCTCTAAGGGGTGGGGATCGATCTGTTCTTAACTCAATTTTTCTTTTTGTAAAAACTTGATTGCTTTGTATAGATTGCAATAAAATTAATAAAAAAAAAGAACTTATTCCAACTAGGGAGCTATCACCCCCTAAAAGGAGCACCTGTTTGAAATCTGCGAAGCACACATAAGGCTTTGGCGCAAACTCCACCATCTTCTCTATAATCTGACACATTGTGAATACCAGGGGCCTCATGTATAAACGGTGCGTACGCACAGAAATGTTGCGTAAGAACTTTTCCACGTTCAAATCGCGATGTATAAAACCTACACTTGGCGTAAAGCCACGCACTTTTCCACGGTACCTCATGCCTTGTCGTACGCAAGTTCTCCGCTCGGTTTTGCAGACTGGTGGCACCCAGCGTCAAAGCAGTGCTACTGTTCTTGTGTGATTACTCATTATTTTCATGACGCGGCTTTATAAATACACTGAAACTAACCGCATATTGTTTATTAGTGTAACGCATCTGATTGTAATTAACTTGTAACAATATAATGGTCCAGGGAATAGCCATAGTATTCTAAATACCATAACTGCTTTAGCGTTGTTACTCTCACTGCACCTTCTTCTTCTTCTTTCAGGTCCTCCCGTTAGGAGTTGCCACAGCGGATCATCTTTTTCCATATTACTCTCACTGCACGACTCTGAGTATTTATATCAGTGTATCTGAGTGTGAATCACAGCAGCAGCTGATCGGAAAGAGAATTATCGGTATACAGCTTCAAGGACACGCTGTCTCAGCCACGGCAAAACGTTTTAAAGCCTTTCCTGTACAGACCTCGCTGTTCAGAAACAGTTTCATCCCAAGAACTATAAACGCACTCAATCAATTGCTCCTTGTAGAACTGTTTGTACTTAGAAGTACAATCACCCCACTGTAAACTTGCACTACAGTTATAATATCGCACAACCTGAGCCACTTTATAAAGCGCGTATTTACATATGATGACGATATCATTTTTAAGGTGAAATGCAGCAAAATATGTTTGTTAAATTATACACATAAAACTTTAACTTCATTTAAATAATCTATATTCTTCACTGGGAGTGTCTTTAAGGATAGAATAATTAAACATGTACTATGAAGATATTTCAATGTTCTTTAAACGTTTTGAAGAATCGGCGCTAAGCTTACAGATGGCTTAACTTCTATTACAGAGCTGATTGTATGGCGATCGGTTACTTGGGGAAAGAAAAGCACTGACTGCAGTGACGGCTGTGCCAATATATATTGAATATAAAACAGAAAGAGAAAATAACAACACAGCTAAAAACGCAGCGACAAATTTCGGCAAAAGTTAAATGCTTGTGTCATGAGCATGAGGCGGCTATGCAGTGTCTGCAACATACGTGGCCATCCACCGTGCATAAGCTACCTTACTGACATTGGCGGGTGAAGGAGCCACCGATTCTTCCTCTGCCCAGTGCCACCACAAGCCTAGAGCCGGCCTGGAGTATTGCTGCAATAAATTATTTCATCGAAGTGAAACACATGTTTAATAACGTGCTTTAACTCCTATCATCATAAAAATGATATCACGTATACATCTCAGTATTTTAGTTATTCAGAGAGCTGTAATATCACAAATGTAATGAATTCTGTGTCCAGTTGGAGGAAGAGAGCCGGTTTAAGAAGCAAGTAGTGATTCACACACATAGAGCACATAGAAGATCAAATACAAAACAAAGCATTTAACATGCTACTTTAATTACGATGTGATTTGAGAAACTGGTTAATTAAATGATTTTAAGATGAAGTTTATGATGTTCTACTTTAATGACAAAATAAACTACGTGATTAAAGTGGAAATGTCGAGATTGAAGTTGACATTTCGTGCTTTTTCCTCACCGTGTGCCTTTTTTCTCTGTACCCTAATAAACTTTCATATGACACTCAGACAGTGGGCTTACAACTCGACTTTTCACGGCGACTTTGATATGTGACTTCTTTATTTCCGGCGCTGTGCGATTTTGTGAATGTGAGCTTTCAAGTTTCTCCAACACGCTATGTCACTCGATCAACTTCCTTTTGTTGATTATACCACGGTTTATTAGAACAAATAGTATGTTTTTCCTTTGCCTCCACTTGGTATTCGCTGAAATTCTTATATTTTCCCCGTGCTTTTCCCATTGTCTTTTCACAGAAGGCTGCGCTTATGGGCGATTTATATTGATTTGCATATTCAAAGAGGTGTAATTCTGGGAGGAGTTGGGGCGTTACATAAAGCGCGTGCACGAGCGTTAGTTTTCACGCTGATCGGGATTTATGTAGCAGAAGAACGTGGAAGTTGGAGTACGCACAGATTCTTGCATCTGGATTTTTCTGTGCGTAAGCACATTTCGGCTTTTGTGCTTACGCCATGTTTTATAGTGCGAGTTCTACGCACGGTGTTATACATTAAGCCCCTGGTCTTGACATCTCATGGCTGCCCAGTCTAAATCCAAAAGGGGTAAAAAGACAAGAAAAGAGGAGGAGTAGGGAAGCAAAAGCCATGCTTAGTGCCAACAGTACAGAATGTCAGAATATACTGCAGGGAAGTGAAATGAGACAGAAAGACAGAAATGGCTAGAAAGGAACAATTCAGTTAGCAAAATAGAACCGATAAAAGAGGAAACATCTCAAAGACCATTCACAAACCAAAACACTTAAGCACAAGTGAGGGTAAGGAACGAAAGGCTGAAGAAGACAGGCACAGATCTGAGGAGATAATGAAGGCTAAATGGGTTAAGTTACACTCCAACCATGGAGAGAAAAGCATTGTGGGATACGATGGAATAACAAATGGCTAGAACAGCGACTGTACTGCTGGAATACTAACAAGTGGGAGGAGAATTATGTTAACATCCTCCCATTTGCAAATGTGTTTCTTAATGGAGATCAGGATGGTGAGGAGCTGAAGCATATCTGGGCAGCACTGGGTGCGAGGCAGGGCCCAAACCCAAAATGCCAGTCTGTCAGAGGTCACATTTAAGGAAAGCCTTCCGATTGTCCTGGTGTAGGTTCAGGTGCCATGTGCTGAACCAGTACACCAATACCCTGTGCAGAACTGGCTGCTACTTTGGCCCTAAATTTCACATTACATTGCAGCCACCTTCATTTACGTAATGTTTGAGAGTTTGGGGTGCGCCAGTCATGTCATGTGACCTGCTCTGTGATTCACTCTGGTAAGTCTGCCGGTGTGTGTGCATCTTAGAGCCGACAAACAACGAGCGCTCAAAGCATAGAAGGGCACTAAGAGCAATCAGCAATACAGCTGCTTTGAACTTGACAAACAGCAGGGGGGCTCGCCGGTCCGATGTCTCGACTTTTATGTGCCACGAAAGAACAGAGAAAAGAAAAACAGGGCAGAGATTGTGGCTAAACTTGCCTTTACCTGGAAAGCCTTCACGTGGGCACTGCCTCAGTCAGGAAGCCCCTTATTGACCGTCAGACGAGATGGTGAGCTGATTGTGTGACTTGGCATCCCCAGTGACTTCTATTAAGTTGACCTGCTCCAGCATTGAGATGAGCAACTGTACTCATCAATGTTGACCTCCCTGCTGAGTCAAAGTCGTGGACTGGGAGCTTAACATTGCAAAGACAGGCCGCTGCCCTCTGTGACCTGAAAAATTCATGAAGAAAGGGAAATAAATACAAAAATGATGACACAAATGTCTAAGGTAAAAGTAGAAGCTTGACATATGATAATAATAATAATAATGCTATACATTTATATAGCACTTTTCTCACTACTCAAAGCGCCACCATGCAGGGACAACCCCAGACATGAACCCATGATCTCCTTACTGCTTGAAAAACCTGAGAATTACTAAACATGCAGTGCCCGAGGAGGCCAACGTTTAAGCAGAGTGGTGGCTTTATTGCACAAAAAAAAAAAACACAGGGAGGGGAGTACAAAATAACAAAAGAGTGAAATGACAAAACCTTTGGCCCCCTCAAGCCTGACTCATAGTATGGTGCAATCACGATCCCACCAAACTACCACTCTTGCACACTCACCCCTCAGTCACACTCTGCCGACTGAGCTTTTGTCCCCCACGTCTCCTGGCTGTGCAGTCAAATGTCTGCCAACATGGAGGTCACTTCTGGGGTCAGGACAACCTTCTGTTTGTTTCAGGAACACCAAGCTAGAAGTCTGTCTAGCAGCCTCTGGTGTTCTTGCTTCCCAAGTGTCCATGGCATGATTGAGCCTCCTGCACCATCTGAGGTGGGGTTTCCTGCTTGGTCTAACATTCTCTATAAGTAAGGAGAGGGTCAAGTATTCCTACCAGTGCCTGTCCCTTAGTGTCCTGAGAGAGTGACAGAGGTTTCCCTCCAGGCTGGTTCTCTTTCTGTCTCACATGCTGGTGCCCCATCTCCCGCCACTCCACTGCACACTGGACACAATAGAAGCCCCTTTGTTTCAAGATTCAGAATTTACAGGACCTTTCCCCCTGCCAGTGTGGGCCTCAGCCTTCTGTGGGATTCTGCAATACCCTGTGGTGTCCTGGGCCCCCCTGGCCAGCCAGGTACCCCCTCACAACAATGAAAGCAGTAATTGGGCTAACTCTGCAAATAGCGGAGCACAGGGGTTTGTAGACGTAATCAGCAACTGTGTTTTTAGCACATCACTGCGGGGTGAAGCCTGTCTGGGTTTAGTATTTTGTAATAAACAGCACAGAATTGAAGGTGTCAAGGTGATGGGACCACTAAGGTCATGTGACCATAATTGGAGATGCCTGTTCATTCTGTTATTTCCTCACGGCTTGATTACCGTAATGCTCTCTTTACAGGTTTGAGGAAGTCGTCTCTCTCACGCCTTCAGTTAGTTCAGGCTCCTCACTCGCGCCAGCTAGCCGGAGTGATCACATCACCCCCATTCTGCACACACTGCACTGGCTCCCAGTGTTTTATAGAATTCATTTTAAAGTTTTAGTACTTACCTTCAGAGCTTTGCATGAACAGGCCCCTGAGTACCTAACCAGCCTGCTCCAACGCCATACAGGCTTGTCGGACTCTCAGATCTGGGCAACAGGGCCCTCTCGTTGTCTCGGCTAAAAACGCCTTTCAGTCCGTGGCACCAAGACTATGGAAGAGCCTGCCCTGTGGTCTGAGTGGAGTCGAGTCTGTTGATTCTTTTAAAAAACAACTAAAAACATTTCTTTTTAAGCAAGCTTTGAATCAGTGCTGAACAGTTTGTTTGTTTATTTATTGTTTTTATTTATGTTTTTGTTCAACTGTTTGTATTTATTCTGTATTTGCTGTTCAGCGCTCTGTGACCTTTTGTCTGTGAAGGGCGCTATATAAATAAACTACTACTACTACCATAACACAATACAGTTCTCAGTGTTTTGTAAGAATGTGGATGCAAAGACTAACACTGTTAAGTTTAACTTTGGTACAGCAAACTTTGAGCAGATGTCAGAAAGTCTAAAGAGGATAGACTGGGATAAACTTTGAAATCTGGAGACCACTGAGGGACAGTGGAACAAGTTTAAAAATGTTTTCATGTAATGCAGGACAGGTACATATCAAAATGTGGAATTATTAAGAAATTACAAAAAAACCTGCAGTGGGTTAACAAGGCGTTAAAAAGGAAGCTGCAAAAGATAAAACAGACAAATAAGATTAGTAACTCCATTGTGAATCGTAGAGCGTAGGAGAAGATGAGGGCAACCATTAAGAAGGACACCAAGGAGGCTAAACGAGCAGATAAGGTGAAAGAAGACCCCAAGAGATTCTGTCAGTGTTTTAGTAGTAAAAGAACAGTCAAGGAGGAGGTCAAGTGCATCAGGAATAGTGAAGGGGAATTAAAAGATACGGAAATAGCGGATGCTCTAAACTTGCATTTTTCTGAGGTGTTCACAAGTGAGGAAGTGGATAATAATAATAATAATAATAAGTTTTATTTATGTAGCGCCTTTCATACACTCAAGGACACTTTACAATTCAATAAAAGACAGTAGAAATGACATACATGAAGAATAGTACTCATTGAAGAGATGTGTTTTTAACAGATGTTTGAAATTAATAACAGACTGTTCCATGCGAAGGCTGAGAGGGAGAGAATTCCAAGTTTTAGGGGCTACCACTCTGAAAGCTCTGCCACCCATCGTTATTAACCTGTGTTTAGGTACAATGAGTAAGTTAGCGTCCGATGATCGTAATGTACAGGCAGGAGTGTAAGGAAGCAGCAGCTCAGACAGATAATGAGTGGCTAAACCATGAAGGGCTTTAAAGGTCAGTAGGATAATTTTTGTATTTGATTCTCGAAGAAACCGGTAACCAATGTAACTCAGAGAGGACAGGAGTGACGTGAGCAGATTTTTTAGTGTGTGTAAGTAAACGAGCAGCAGAATTCTGAACAGACTGTAATCTGTTGATATATTTAGTCGGTAGGCCATAAAACAAAGCAATGCAATAGTCCAGACGGGTAGTGATGATGAAAGCGTGAATGAGTGACTCAGTATCTTTCACACTGAGGAAAGAATGCAGATGAGTAATGCTGTGAAGATGAAAAAAGGCCGTCTGTACTATTGAGCTGATGTGTGATTGAAAAGTAGAAGCTGATCAAAGATGACACCCAAATTACAGACTGATGCTGAGGGTTGAACTAGGATCCCGTCAATGTCAATTTTTAGCCCATGAAGAGTAGAGAGGACAGATTTGGTGCCAACTAATAAGATCTCTGTTTTATCAGGATTGAGGTGCAAAAAATTATCTGTCATCCAATGATTTATTTCCTAAATGCAATCAGTCCATGCAACAGGTGAAGATGTTGCAGTTCCATCCACTCTTACAGAAAGTTGTGTGTCACTGGCATAGCAGTGGAAGCTCAGACCACACCGACGGATAATCTCCCCTAATGGGAGCATGCAGATGTTAAAGAAGATTGGACCGAGAACTGACCCTTGAGGGATACCCTGTGTGAATGAAGTAGTGGCAGATTTGGATTCCCTAATGAAGACGTAATACTGGTGATCATGGAGGTATGATGTGAACCAAGAAAGAGCCGGACCAGAGATACCAATAGCTGAGAGTCGGGACAATAAAATGTCATGGTTAACTGTATCAAATGCTGTGCTCAAGTCAAGAAGAACTAGAATAGCGGATGTGAATAGTGGATGACCTCCCAGTGGTAACAGGGACTACTAAGGAGGTGCTGAGGGATTTAGAAATTGTAGAGGGAGAAGAGCTGCCGAGATTAAATAGGCTGCAATCAAACAATCATATTTACCCTCGAGTACTTAAGGAAGTTTATCGAGTACAGAAATAAACCCTTGACACATATTTTTAGGAAGTCACTGCGTACTGGAGAGATTCTGAAGGACTGGAAAATGTGAAATATCATCCCATTATATAAAAAGGGTGACAGGGCAGATCCAAGCAACTATAGGCCAGTAAGCTTAACATGCATAACAGGAAAATTAATGGAAGGAATTATTAAGGATAAGATTGAGCAACACATGGCAAGGACAGGAGTTATTCTGAACAGTCAGCAGGGGTTCAGAAGGGGGAGGTCGTGTTTTACTAACATGTTGGAATTCTATGAGGAGGCAACAAAAGGATACGATCAAAGTGGAGCTTATGATATTATTCATCTGGACTTTCAGAAAGCATTTGATAAGGTGCCACATGAGAGGTTGGGCATTAAACTAAAAGAAGTGGGAGTTCACAGTGTGGTGTTTAGGTGGGTACAGAATTGGCAGTAAGCAGAGGGTGATGGTGTGAGAAATCTTATCAGAATTAGCTGATGTAAAGAGTGGTGACCAGCAGGGGTCAGTGCTGGGGCCACTGATATTTTTAATATACAGTATATATATGATTTAGATAGGAATATAAGTAACAAGCTGGTTAAGTTTGCAGATGAAACCAAGATAGGAGGATTGGCAGATAATCAAGAATCTGTTGAATCATCACAGTAGGACTTGGATAGAAGACACGGGCTTGGGCAGATTTGTGGCAGATGAAATTTAATGTCAGTAAATGTAAAGAATTACACATTGGAAGTAAAAATATGAGGTTTGAATACACAATGGGTGGTCAAAAAATCGAGAGTCCACCTTATGAGAAGGATTTAGGAGTCATAGTGGACTCTAAGCTATCAACTTCCCAACAGTGTTCAGAAGTCATGAAGAAGGCTAACAGAATGTCAGGTTATATAGCGCCTTGACGTGTGGAGTACAAGTCATAGGAGGTTCTGCTCAACCTTTATAACACACTGGTGAGGCCTCATCTGGAGTCCTGTGTGCAGCTTTGGTCTCCAGGCTACAAAAAGGACAGAGCAGCACTAGAGAAGGTCCAGAGAAGAGCGACTAGGCTGATTCAGGGGCTACAGGGGATGAGTTATGAGGAGAAGATTAAAAGAGCTGAGCCTTTACAGTTTAAGCAAAAGAAGATTAAGAGGAAACATGATGGAAGTGTTTAAGTTTATAAAGGGAATTAGTCCAGTGGATCGAGACGGGGACTTTAAAATGAGTTTATTAACAACGCGGGGACACAGCTGGAAACTTGTGAAGGGTAAATTTCACATAAACATTAGGAAGTTTTTCTTTACACAGAGAACCACAGACACTTGGAATAAGAGACCACATAGTGTGGTAGACAGGAGGACTTTAGGGACTTTCAAAACTTGACTTGATGTTATTTTGGAAGAAATAAGTGGACAGGACTGGCGAGCTTTGTTGGGCTGAGTGGCCAGTTCTCGTGCAGAAGGCTGTAATGTTCTGATGTATCCTGCCTTTAGGTGAACTCGCTTCAGTGTGCACAAATGATCGGGTTTCATAGTTTTTCCTTCTGCAAGATTTGTCAAGTGTGCAAAAGAAAAAGAATTTTTAAAATGTACAAATGAAGTACCCACGATCATGGAGAAATCGAAAGAGCTGAACTAATTCCTAACTGAAGCTGCACAGAGTGTTTCTCTCTGCTTTCCAACGGGAGATTTCGAAAACTGAAAAACATGTGCAGCCAGATGTACTCAAGATACCTCAACGAAAGCTCATCTGCTTCGACAAATTTTCAAGGACAAGTGTGCCAAATTTTACTATAAATCGGTCAAGTGGGAGCCAAGTTTTTTTTATGTGGATAGACAGACAGACAGAAATGGCTATTGCAGTAGGTGCTTTTTGTGTGGGAGGATTGTGGGTGGATTATCAGATGCACTGAATGCACTCTTTGACACACAAGGGGTCTCAGGTATAAATGGTGTATACACCCGTTTCCATGATCACTTCAAGAAAAACTACATGTAAATCCACGCACATTTTCACAGCAGCCTCAGACCAGGCGTATGCAAGTTGCTGCTCGGTTTTGGAAACTGCCGGCACCCGGTGTCAAAGCAGTCCTATTGACTCTGTGGGGAGTCCCTTTCTTTTTCAGATTCGCATCAATGACACTTGCTTTATCAAAAACACTAAAATTACTTGTATATCGTTTACAAATTTAATTCAGTTGATTGTAATCATTCTGTAACAATATAATGGTGCACAGAACAACCAAACTATTCCAACTACCATGGCTTCTTTAGCGCTGTTAGAAGACATCGAAAATGGAAGAATTAGAAGAGAGTGCATATTTATAGATGATGATGACTGCCTTCTTAATTGATTTCGATTTCCAAGATCTGGAGCTGTGTGCTGAACTGGCGCTGGCTTTACAAAGGCAGACTTTGAGGAATTCTGACTCCAGAACAGGATCTGTCAGCACACAGCCTGATGGTCGCCCAGCGGCTTCCAAGGCAGAGGTGTGTGAGCAGCCAGCGCATGAAGACGTGATGGGCACAGCAGCACCACCACCTCCTGGCATGGGAGTCAGTGTTTGTAGTATTGTCTGAAACAGAATAAACAGATGATGGGCTGTGACTCGCTTTTTCACGTCAACTTTGATATCTGACTACTTCTTTTTTTTATTTATTTCGGGCACTGTGTGACTTTCTGAACTTGAACTTTCAAGTGTCTCTGCACACTGTCACTCCATAACTTCTGTTTGTTGCTTAGAATACTGTTCATGCCAACAAATAGTACATTTTCCATTGCCTCCACTTCACATTTGCGGAAATTCTTCTTTTTTCCATGTGCTTATGTAATTGACTTTGAACAAAACACTGAACAGACTTCATGGTGGGCTGACCGGGCAATGTCATGGGTGACAATTCCATTAACAAACTATTTGAGATCACAACTGTCTATATCATTTGGTGGTTTCCATATCTGTATAGTTTGAGCACTGGCAGACTATTGATGAGATAGGGAGTTACGGGGTGTGACAAAAAGGCGCTATATGAGCGCCGTCCTGACACAGACAGACATGGGAGGCACACTGATAAAACAAATAAACGTTTAATTTCTATTTCTTCACCTGTGGGCAACGCCTTCCCCGTTCCCACAGGCACAACTCCACACAGTACTTTTATGTCTTTGAGCTGCATTATTTGTATAAAAATGTGCCATATAAATAAATGTTGTTGTTGTTGATGACGTCTCTTATTCTTCCTCCACTTTGTCGCTCCTCCTCCCGACTCTGGCTCCCCGAGTAGTGGCTGCTGGCTCCTTTTATAATGCACCCCAAAGTGCTCCAGGTGCTTGATGACTTCATTTCCAACAGCACTTCCAGGTGTGGCAGAAGGACTGCCCATAACGGCTCAGCAACTTCAGCTGCAGCTCCCCCTGGCGGCGCCTGCGGATCCCAACAGGGCTGCAGCAGACTCCAACTCCCATGAAGCCCTGCGGGAGTCCAGGGGGGTTGCCATCTAGCGTCCCGGGGGAGGTAACTTACTGGCCACGCTTGCTCCCCTGGTCCTCTCAGCATGGAGGCGCCCCGGCCACACGCTGCAGGGGGCACTCAGATACAGACACAGATATTATATTTGAATACTAACCCTCACCTATTCTGTTTCTTTTCTCGGTACCCAAATGTGGCCATTGGTGCCACGGCCCACCTGCCAAGTTGTTTGCCTGCCTATGGTAAAGTCATCCCTGATGGAGGATCACAGGAATCATGAGAAAGAGGGGTCCTTTCATCGGAGCAACGTTTCAGCCGTGTCATGGCCAAATGGGGAGGCAGCTAGATGGATGAGGTCTCCAGGACTCTAAAAATATCCAAACCTAATTATGTCATATCATCTACTGTTAAACCGTACTTCTAAAATTTTTATTATTATGCTGTATTAAGGAATTGTTCTGTTCTGTGTATTGTGTTGTATTGACCCCCTACTTTTGACACCCACTGCACACCCAACCTACCTGGAAAAGGTCTCTCTTTGAACTGCCTTTCCCGAGGTTTCTTCCATTTTTCCCTACAAGGTTTTTATTGGGAGTTTTTCCTTGTCTTCTCAGAGAGTCAAGGCTGGGGGGCTGTCAAAAGGCAGGGCCTGTTAAAGCCCATTGCGGCACTTCCTGTGTGATTTTGGGCTATACAAAAATAAACTGTATTGTATTGTATTGTATTGTATACTCCAGTGTTTCAACCAGTGGGGGCCATAATGTATACAGCAAAGTGACTTACAGTATATAGTGTTTTTATACATCATTCTGCTATTTCCCTAGTTATACATAGTGGGCACTGGCAACAGTTAAATGGGAGGCTGAACCTTACAGCCCACTTGGGGGGAGACAATTTTTTTTGTTTACATACCTGCCATACTACTTGGAAGGCTTGAAATGTGGAAGAAGTGCTCTCACAATCATTGTTTGGATTTTGTTTTAAATTCATTCACCATGTGCACAGTCCCTAACATTCTGCATTCTTTACGATTCAAGTGAAGGAACTCATTGGCCCCCCTCCTCCCCCCCAAAGTGACAGAAAGGTGTTCTTAGCAGCGCTCTGCCAACGGATGTGGTGCCACACAGCTCATTGGCTGACAGGCCAAAAACTTCCCCTGCGGCCAAGGAAACATGACAACTAGGCAAAATGACAGTGACACACGGCGCAGAGGCCCTGACCTGGCTTAACGTCTCAGTAAACGTGGCCTTTCCTTTTATCTGCGTCTGTGTGTGTATAGATATGTACAGCTTTGTGCAAACTTTCGGACACGCTGGCCCCGTGACATACTCTGTGGGCATTTGAAGTTAACAAAAATGTTAAACAGAACTTTTGATTGCAAAAAAAACTAAAACAATGGCATTGCTGTGAAAATATTCACATGTTTTTCGTAAGCAGTGTGAAGAAAAGAGACCAGAAAGACAGATTAACTGTCCCCATACACTGTCTATGAACCAGAATTGATTGTTCTTTGTACAGCACAGTTAAAGTGAGCATAAACATTCGACAAAGATGTTGGAAAGGCGGCTGGATTTGTGGCAAATGAACCGTAAAAATTGGTGCAGGGAGGAGATGACGTGAACAGGGGGCAACCGGGTTGAAGTCATCAAGTGGGGACGGTCGGAACGTGGAAGTTCTTCCTATGACGGGATCAGGTTTTGGCGGAGAATTCACATATCGGATTTCGTCTGGTCTTCAGTCTTTCTGATGAAAAAAGGAGAGAAGCATTAGTACGCTGTCTTAGATCCCCATCTGGTGAGTTTTTCGCGCTCCGTCAGTCCTTCCGGCTGCCCCCCTAATCAAGTGTGTGTGACACGTGCTTTGAGTCTTTGAATTGTCATTTTGGAACTGTTCCCCATTTTCACTTAGAGGTCCCTTCCAGCTATCAGAGACACAATTAAGATCTACCCACAGACGTTCAAGTCTGGAGACTGTGAGGGCCATCTCAAAACCTTCACCTTGTGTTTCTTGAGGTTCTACAGAGTAGATTTTGGTTCATTGTCTTGTTATAGAAGCCGTTCTCTTTTTCAGCTTTGGCTGACTGACATTCACCTCACACACTTGTTGATATTCAGTGGAAGTCATTAGAAAACAACATGATGTGACATTCTTCCCTGTATTTGCACAACGTCTCCTGTGCCACTAGCTGCTGTAACAGATTCACCACCATATTTGGTCTCACGTGTCCAGAGGTGATTCTCACAGGAGAAAACGTGTTAACACGTTTGCAATGAGAAAGGCTCCGCCCACAGGGTTACTTCCTAAAAACGCCACCCCCTCCCCACTCCAATTTCCTCTGGTTTGTGCACTTTAAATCTAATATGAAACTGAACCAAACAAAACAATAAGCTGCGGTTGCCGGTATCAGTTAACACTAGAATTACCAGAGCCTATGAAAAAACTCATAGATCTGTCCCACCTTAAATTGCTTCTCACCCCTCCGCCAGCGTCTTTTGTCCTTTAAATGTGCTGATATCACATCCCCCACCCCGCGCAGTTTTCTCAGCTCAAGTCTGTTTACCTGCATGTCAGTTGCTTAGAGTTGTATAGAGTGAAAAGTCAAGCAAAATGACACCTTTTATAAATACTATATCGTTATTTGAAACACTTGCATTTCATGTGTTTTCCGTGTCTACAACGATCTATGCACAGTAACCAGATCGTTAAAAAAGAAACGTTTTTTCATGTAGACATGAAGTGTATAATGTGTGAAGCCTGAAGCCCAAATATTAAAGAAACATTTTCACAAAAGGTACAAATATAATAGAACAAATGCACTTTTTTTCCAAGACTATAACCGAAGAAAAACAAAATCAGGTTAGTGTTACTTGTTGTCCTGACTTCTCGAGTAGTATACTGGTTACAGCTGCTGACTCCAATTCAGAAGGTTCTGGGTTTGAGTAGGGCAGGGCAATATGGCCAAAAATATTTATCACGATATATATTTGAACATTTGCGATAACGATATAACTGATGATATGATTGACGCGAGACGAAATACTTTACAACTCCACAACGTTATTAGTGCAAAAAAACCCCTTCAATTTATTTTCATTTAAACAAATAGCTGTTTTTATGTGCCTTAAAGCTATATAAAAATTTAACAGTGCAAATGTAGTACTAGGGTGTTGTACCGTGTTAGCCATTATGAATGTAGAGAAAAGCCAATCAAAATGACACCTTTTATTGGCTAACTAAAAAGATTACAATATGCAAAGCTTTCGAGGCAACTCAGGCCCCTTCTTCAGGCGAGATTACATAACATTACATCTTACATTATATTATATTACATCTCGCATGAAGAAGGGGTCTGAGTTGCCTCGAAAGCGTGTATATTGTAATCTTTTTAGTTAGCCAATAAAAGGTGTCATTTTGCTTGGCTCTTCTCTACAGTACAAATGCAAATTTCTTGCTGACAGTTTAACCAAAAGGCATTTCCAGTGCAAATATCCTGAGCATAACCATGTATAATATCCACAAATCTTAAAGAGTTGCTTTGCAACTTAAAACATAACATAAAATTCAAGCCTAGAGTGTCCATAGTCTCCCTCCGTGTGTTGGTTGTAGTCTCCGCTATGCAGTCAATCATATTGCGGGTTGATACAAAACTAACTCTGACCTCTTTAGTGACCTGGCAAACATATTTAATGTAAATAATTAATTGTTTTACATCTGAGATATCTGTGGTTTCATCACACAGAATACTGAAAAACTTTTCTGTGTGTATATTTTTCAGTATGTTAGATTTTATTTCTGATGCTAAGACATCCAGCAGCTCTTTCAGAGGTGTAATGTACATTTTTACCAGCATTAAGACTTTTGAGTGGTAAAGGAAGAGCCTGTTGGATATTCAGTTCACACTTGCACTACGGCAGGTACTCATTCTCGACATTTCCACTTTAATCTCGACATTTCTACATTATTCTCGCCGTTTATCTCGAGATTAAATTCGACGTGTTGACTTTATTCTCGCAGTTTGTCATTAAAGTAGAACATCATAAACTAAACTTCATCTTAAAATGAATGTTTAATTTACTAGATTTTCTCAAACCCCCGTCATAAATTATGTAGTAACATCTCAACTTTATTCTCGACATATTTTTTTTTTTCCTTCACCGTGGCCCTAATACGCTTCTGTACAAAACCCTCAGCAATTCAGTGACAAAACTTTTGCTCAGGACACAGTGTGTGCTGCCAGGGTTTCTGCATACTTTTTGCAATATGGACGCAGGTCCAAATATGAGCAAATTTAAGAACGGCAGATGGGGTCACTTTAAACAGGAACCACAGTGAGTGCTACAAGGATTTTTGCACACAGAACACACCTAATGCTTAAACAACTGTATGTGTATATATTGGTTTGCTATGGACTTTACAAGAAGAGAGCTGCTGTACGCTCAGCCGCACTAGACAGACTGCACTGACGCTGAGAACAGAGGTATCACTTCCTGACGCCTTTTTTCTGATATCTGACAGGCTGGTTTCACTAGACTTTTTTTTTTATTTTATCAGACCTCCTCTTGCCCGCCCACCTCCACATTCTCTTTGCTTGTAAACTGCCGCTTCGCTCCCGCTAGTAGCATGTACAGCCCCCTCTCGCCCGCCCTCCTCTCCATACTCCTTGCAACTGTATTAAGCTGCTACACCCCCGCTATTAGCATGTACAGCCCCCTCTCGAAAACCCCGCCTCCCTGTAGTCTTTGCTTGTGAACTCTGCTCCGCCTCGACACCCGCTATTAGCTTTAGCAGTATCTGCCCACCCGCCCGCTCGTCCCTTGCCATCTCTGCAAATCATTAGATCTGCCTGTGCCTGCAGATCTGCGGTTGTCATCTCACAATGTCATGCGAGATGACAGCCGGGCGCTGAACTAAATTAGCCGGGCGGAGCGCTCGGTTAAAAAACACTGCGTTATAATTAACTTACCTATTGCAATGTGCAGGCGATGTCCGAAGCATGAAAGTCTGGTCCAGTTGTTGAGTGCGACGGCTTTCACAACGTTGGTCCCGTTGTCGGTCGTCACACACACTTGTTTTTCCTCCTGAAGATTCCACGAGCTGAGGAACTCTTTTAAGCCTTTGGCTATATTTTCCCCTGTATGGTCCTCGGGGGGGAAAAAAAACTTGTTTCAAGGCACTTGTTGTGTAGCTTCCAGTCTTTGTCCACGTAGTCCACAAAAGGATACGATCAAAGTGGAGCTTATGATATTATTCATCTGGACTTTCAGAAAGCATTTGATAAGGTGCCACATGAGAGGTTGGGCATCAAGTTAAAAGAAGTGGGAGTTCAGGGTGATGTTTTTAGATGGGCTCAGACACAGGAAGCAGAGGGTGATGGTGCGAGGAACCTCATCAGAACTGGCCGATGTTAAGAGTGGTGTTCCACAGGGGTCAGTGCTAGGGCCCGCTGCTATTTTTAATATATATAAATGATTTAGATAGGAATATAAGTAACAAGCTGGTTAAGTTTGCAGATGATACCAAGATAGGTGGATTAGCAGATAATTTGGAATCCGTTATATCATTACAGAAGGACTTGGATAGCAGACAGGCTTGGGCAGATTTGTGGCAGATGAAATTTAATGTCAGTAAATGTAAAGTATTACACATAGGAAGTAAAAATATTAGGTTTGAATACACAAAGAGCGGTCGGAAAATCGAGAGTCCACCTTATGGAGAAGGATTTAGGAGTCATAGTGGACTCTAAGCTATCAACTTCCAAACAGTGTTCAGAAGCCATTAAGAAGGCTAACAGAATGTCAGGTTATATAGCGCCTTGATGTGTGGAGTACAAGTCACAGGAGGTTCTGCTCAACCTTTATAACACACTGGTGAGGCCTCATCTTGAGTACTGTGTGCAGTTTTGGTCTCCAGGCTACAAAAAGGACATAACAGCACAAGAAAAGGTCCAGAGCAGAGCGACTAGGCTGATTCCAGGACTACAGGGGTTGAATTATGAGGAAAGATTAAAAGAGCTGAGCCTTTACAGTTTAAGCAAAAGAAGATTAAGAGGTGACATGATTGAAGTGTTTAAAATTATGAAGGGAATTAGTCCAGTGGATCGAGACTTGTATTTTAAAATGAGTTCATCAAGAACACGGGGACACAGTTGGAAACTTGTTAAGGGTAAATTTCGCACAAACATTAGGAAGTTTTTCTTTACACAAAGAACGATAGACACTTGGAATAAGAGACCAAGTAGTGTGGTAGACAGTAAGACGTTAGGGACTTTCAAAACTCGACTTGATGTTTTCTTGGAGGAAACAAGTGGATAGGACTGGCGAGCTTTGTTGGGCTGAATGGCCTGTTCTCGTCTCGAGTGTTCTAATGTTCTAATGTTCTATTGTATTGTGAGGCTCATGTGGGGGTCTGATGTTCGGCTTGACTACATGTCTGTGGTGGACGCAAAAAACTCCACCGAAGATAATGCATTTGACACCTCAGTACGGACCTCTTCATATAAAGCAGGCAAGGCGACTTTAGAGAAGTATTTCTTGGTGGGCAGCTTGTAGCGTGGATCGAATTTTTTAAGCATCTTTGTGAAACCTTCTCTTTCCACACACTGAATGGGCATCATATCCCTGGCTAAACAGTGCGTCACTGCATTAGTTAGTTCCCCCCAGCGTTTGCTACTTTTGTCATAAGGCGTGCAGCTATTTAAAGCTACGCCGATTGTTTGTTGAGTCAGCTTCTTTGGTCTCACCACCATGCTAGTTGAAGTGGACGCCTCTTCACGTGCTTTAACAGCTTTGTTGTACTCCAAGTGCTTCTGCTTCAAATGATGAAATAGGTTTGTGGCGTTTCCTCCCTTCGCCACGACGGCCCGCTTGCATGTTCTACAAAAAACTGTGCTTTGTTGGGTATCTGACGGGTGAAAACCAAACCAGTTCCACACCACTGAAGTTGCACCATTTTTACAAACCAATTCTGGTTCATCTGTTTCATTCAACGATCCGCTTTCACCCTTTTCATTCTACGTCGCCGCCATGTGCGTATGAAAACAAAGGCACTGCGCATGCGCATTTTACCCATATTCTATCGCGATATTTCATTTTCTTATCATTGTCTAACATTGTACCGGTATTACCGTGAAAGGTATAATATGGCCCAGCCCTAGGTTCGAGTCTTAACCTCTCACAAAATAAGCATCCTGAGTAGTGAGCTGTTCTTATTGTTAATATTATACAATAAAAGCATACATTTGATTTGCACCTGTAACAGCCGCTGTAAATGTATAGTACTTGTCAAGGTTAGCATCTTTTTTTTAGTTTTACTTTATTTACTTATCTTCCTACAGCGTAAAGTCACAAGTAGACTGCAGAGCTTCCTCTGTTTGATCGTCAAGGGCATACTCACAACTTACACGTGTAATGCCACGAAAAACACCTGCTGACACTTTAGTACGCGAGCAGTGGTACGAGAATGCAGTTAGACTTATTTTGGGCACATAAACCACACTAGTGTTTAGATCTGGACAGCGTAGCGTTGGCGAGCTCTGTAAGCCGTGCTGTTTCTTTGAAGGACAGGTGATTGGCAGGATGACACCAGACTTTGTCCAGTATCCAAATGGTGCCATCTTTCGCCTTTACGCCTGGTGCAGATGTTCAAGCTTCCAGACACACACCCCCGCCCCCGTTTGATCTGACGCCGTTTTCAAATAAAGACGCGCTATGACAGAGGTGAATGAACTCAGATCGGAGAAAACAGAAGCCCTCCCCGAGCAGGTGCAGCAGCGTTGTTCTTATATGTGAGTGGACGTTTCCTGCAGGAGGGCTTCTGTTTTCACACTAATGCAATATTATTTGAATACACGCTGGCGCTGTTACAGAAGGCGTGAGCTTATTCAGTGCAGCAGGATCAACACACACTACATGCAATATTATTTGAAAACGAACAGCGTCAGATCGGGCGCTTATTCAAACCCAATCTGACGTTGTTCGTTTTCAAATAATATTGCATTAGTGCGATGATGTTTTCACATATATTGTCTCTTTCATTCATCTTGCGGTTTGTAATCAGTGACCGCGTGTTTTTTTTCCCAGATCTCGCCAGTCCCCACATGTTGCTGCATGCTGTTTCTTTTGTACTCGAGGACATACAGAGAACAGAACAGTACAGAGCAGTAAGTTCAGCGCTATACGCAATCATCAGATTCAAATGTTAACAGTTCACACACATGCAAGGATCATCCTTCCTACATTTACAACGTGTGTATCTGTTACAATGTACACACTTCTCTCTATGCTGTGGTTTCTATTACACACCTGAAAGAAAGAGACAATATATGTGAAAACATCATCGCACTAATGCAATATTATTTGAAAACAAACAGCGTCAGATCGGGTGTGAATGTACGCTGGCGCTGTTACTTAGAGTCAGATCAGGAGCTTATTCAGTGCATTATATAGTTTATGCTACATTTTGTCATTTACTACTAAAATATGAAAAACATTTCTGTTTTACAAATGTGTTTACACAGATTACTGTAGAAATGGAACACACATGAAATCCGTGTGTTCCAAATAGCAATCTATTATTTCTACTCTAAAACTCCACTTCACCCCCAGATAATCAATCAAGGGTGGCATGGTGGCGCAGTGTTAGCGCTGCTGCCTCGCAGTTAGGAGACCCGGGTTCGCTTCCCGGTCCTCCCTGCGTGGAGTTTGCATGTTCTCCCCGTGTCTGCGTGGGTTTCCTCCCACAATCCAAAGACATGCAGGTTAGGTGGACTGGCGATTCTAAATTGGCCCTAGTGTGTGCTTGGTGTGTTTGTGTGTGTCCTGTGGTGGGTTGGTCCCTGGGATTGGCTCCAGCAGACCCCCGTGACCCTGTGTTCGGATTCAGCGGGTTGGATAATGGATGGATGGATAATCAATCAAGGCATGAGCTGGGAGAATTTCGTGCACATTCTAAGTCGGTGGGGGGATGGAATAGCCGGCTGCTTGCAGATTGTCTTTATCGGCACATTTAGAGGACAAAGGACGCTGGAGGAGAGGTGAGAACGGATTTAAGGTGGGCCGGATCTACAAGTTTTTTCGTGGGCTCTGGTAATTCTAGTGTTAAAGAACACGGGAACCAAAGTTAACTGAGGCTTGATGATTCATTTATGCAGGGGCGGAGTGTTGTCACTCTTTGCTGTTTAAATCCCTGCCCCTACTTTGAGCTCCGCCTTCATGAGACATTGGATTGGTTTAGAAATGTGACACTTGTTCCCGCCCACATCTGAGTAAAGTTCCCTCATGGTTGTCTCCAGGTCCAGGCGTATCTTTTAAACGTCTGGCTCTGCGAGAGATTACCGCCGTACTTAACAGAGGGGAAGGCGTTCTTTTCTGCTCCTTTTCCTACCCAAACTAAGTCGGGTTTGTGGTTGTGGCCAGAGAGTTCCATTTTAACTTCATCTGTCCACAGTCTTATGAAGAGGTTGGTTTTTGTATATGAGATCGCAAGTGAGGGGTCCTGCTGATGGCTTTTCAATGAAGACCATGTCTGTGTTAGTAACGCTGCACAGCAGAGCAGGGCACTGCCACAAATGAAGGCTGGGTTACAAATCAGCGTTACACAATATACAGGTGAAGCAACTCGGGGTCACACAAGGAAACGAACTGGAAGTGCTGGACACCTTAGCCACTACGGGGGCACACTGCCTGAATGACCAGCACTGCACATTAAGAGAAGAATCCCAGGCTGCCTCATAGACACCCGCCAGGCCTCTTACACCAGCAGTAAACACAGCAGCCACCATGACAAGCAGCTCCTCAGCCTGAAGTGTACTACAGGGACTGCTCCGCGTCGGCTGACCTTCATCTTTAGTGGGTCGATAGTCACTTTCACCCTCTCTTCAGAAGTGTCCAGGACTGGCAGCCTTCCAGAAGACTTACTGTCTTTCAGAGAAGGAACGCGCACTTCCAGGAAGGCTGAGGGAATGACTGCTCTATTTTTACACTTCATCAAATACTGTAAGTCCAGCTGGCTGCAGCGCACCATCCAGTCTGAACAGCAGAAGGTTTTCTTTATTATTGTGGAAAAAAAAATGTTACTGTATGTGGTGCTGCTCGTGCGATTAGTGTAGCTTTATGAAACACATGAAGCATAAACGCAGAAAAGAACATTGAATAGTGGAAGGGACAGGGACAGGGATAGGGACAGGGACAGGGATACGAACATTTCATAAATATGATGCACTAGCTGCGTGTGGGCTTTGGGACAAAAAAGAGAGAGGCGTCAGCTGACTCTTAAGAATCACCCAGTGCAGAGGACACGGACCCACCTGTGCTTGCTGCCCCCTTGGCTTTCGTAAGAAGACACTGGCAATGCCATATCTTGGTCGTATTGCTGGCATAGGAGTCCTGTTAAACTTTGTCTTGAGAAAATACCTCCAGACAGACAACATTTTCAGTGAAAACTTCAATCCTTGCCCTTCATTGCTGAGGTCTTTCACTTGTATGTTGTTGATCGGCGTTTTTTTTTTGTTTCACCATTGTGTCTCTTCATCTGTGTCATTAGCACGGCACTGTTGTTGCTCGTTGCCGTTTGGTGCACAAAGGGCTTTCGTAGTGAGAAGAGAGGTGTGTGCGAGCACCGACAAAACGTGCACGCATGCGCCATCTAGTGGCTGTGGTTGAGTGTGAGCAGAGTGGCCTGCTCCACACACACAGGTGTTTCATGTATTTACTGTATGTCTATTATATCTAGGAAATGGGTGGCCGAGTGGCGCAGTGGGTAGCGCTGCCACCTCGCAGTTAGGAGACCCGGGTTCGCTTCCTGGGTCCTCATGTCTGTGTGGGTTTCCTCCGGGTGCTCCGGTTTACTCCCACAGTCCAAAGACATGCAGGTTAGGTGCATTGGCGATCCTAAATTGTGCTTGGTGTGTGTGCCCTGCGGTGGGCTGCCGCCCTGCCCAGGGTTTGTTTCCTGCCTTGCACCCTGTGTTGGCTGGGATTGGCTGCAGCAGACCCCATGACCCTGTAGTTAGGATATAGCGGGTTGGACAATGGATGGACATCTAGGGAAAAAAAAACAGTTTTAAACAATATAAATGTTTGTGAAGTTTTGTGAAATATTGTAGTGGACTAAAAAAACCCACCTAAGATTCACACTGTTGATATGACAGTGATTTATTGATTTTTTCCAGGAATGCACCCAACCTTGGCTCGACTCACACAAACTACCTCCCAGAGACAAAAAAGCAACCTGTAATAAAACAGAAATTAAAGAATGTATTAAACAATAATAGGGCGGCGCAGTGGTGGCGCTGCTGCCTCGTAGTTAGGAGACCTGGGGGTTCACTTCCCGGGTCCTCCCTGCGTGGAGTTTGCATGTTCTCCCCGTGTCTGCGCTCCGGTTTCCTCCCACAATCCAAAGACATGCAGATTAGGTGGATTGGCGATTCTAAATTGGCCCTAGTGTGTGCTTGGTGTGTGGGTGTGTTTGTGTGTGTCCTGCGGTGGGTTGGCACCCTGCCCTGGATTGGTTCCTGCCTTGTGCCCTGTGTTGGCTGGGATTGGCTCCAGCAGACCCCCGTGACCCTGTATTCGGATTCAGCGGGTTAGAAAATGAATGGATGGATGGATGGATTAAACAATAATTAACGAAATATAACTATACAAACTAAAACGATCCCACCCTGGTTCCCTTCCAGTGATTACACAATAAACACAAATCAAGGAAACCAGAAATTACTAACAAAAACCACACACGATGAGGCCCATGAACAAATGGCAAATGATGAAATGAAACGATGGAGGTTGGTGGTCCAGAGATCAGCTTGCTGTGTATGAATGTAAAGGGGGCTACGTCAAGTGACGTTGTGAAGCAAACCAAACCGAAAGGAAAACTTCGGTCATTGCCATAACCGACAAAGACCTCCCTGAAGTGAATGCCATTCTCCACTTGGCGTCACAGCACCGTTAGCCGTGCTCTAGAAGTCACAGCCCCTTCAGAAAGTATTCAGACCCCCTTCTCTCTGTTCATGTTCTGTTAGGTTGTGGCCTTATGCTAAAATTATTTTTAAACGTCAAGGAGAGACGAGAGTTAACTGGACTGGCCTACTGGAATGGAGCAGGACACGACGTGCCACGAGACCCCTGATTTACAGCACCTTCAGGAAGAGACATTTTGTTATGTTTCAGCCTTGTGCGAAAGTCATTTCAATTGAATTATTTACTCATCAAGCAGCAATCAAAACCCCAGAATGACAAAGGAATTTTTTTTCAAATTTCTCTCTATTATAAAAAAAAAAATCCTGTGAGAGAAAGACGGGAGACGAGATATGATCTTCACGTTAAGATCATGGAAGACACTTAAAAGACCTGTGAGACGAAAGGGATTGGCCGCAGAGTGTGAGACTTTGTGCCAAGAGATTGACCCAGGACTGTCTCGCGATGACGCAGAACATGAGATTCTTGAAAGACACGCGCTACTTACAACCAAATAAGACCGCGGGCAGGAACAGTCGTGTGAAGGCTTCAACCACACACCGATCCAGGGCTCTCAGCACATATAAAGTGTGTAAGGACAATACGTTATAAATGAAACGTCGACGACTAAGCGAAGAAGAAACCAGCACGGAGAAAAGAGACTCAAAAGAATTAGAGAGAAAAAAGAGCAAAAATGACAAAGAATAATCTAGGTGCAAATTCAGAAAAATAAGGAAAGTAATTATCAACCCGGAACAAGTGGAACTGAAACAAAGCACGTCCAACAGGGCTCAGAATTAAAAGACAAAGTAGAACTTCATGAAGACGTTCACAAACGTTAGCGCTATACACATAAAGAGCAGGTTACAGATTAGGAAAGCAGTGGAATTCGGAAAAAAAGTGGGCGCAATACACGTGGAGAAAGTTAAAGAATATGAAAGTAGGAAAATTAGAAAGTATAAAAAAAAAAAAGAAAGTAAAGATCGCAGTAGTGCAAACAAACGGAAATTATTACTCGAAAAAGGGAAAGCAATCACCACAGACCGGGTGTCATTGAAACAAAAGTAGGATAAAGCGAGCTCAGAAATAAAAGACAGAGCAGAAAACAAAGTAAAACGTCATAAAGAGGTTAAAAAACCAAGGGGGCCAAACACATGCAGAGCAGGTTAGAGAAAATGAAAACTGGAATTCAAAAGACTCGTAGAAACACACGCAGAGCGAGAGACAGAATATGAAAGCAGAAAAAAAACAACAGGCTCAGAACAAAGAAAGTTAACATCACATTAGCGCAAACAAAGACAAATTATTACTCGGAGAAATAACGAAAAGGCGAAGAGAGATCAAATATATGGCCACAGGTGATATGTCAGAAGTATGTAAATATTGTAAGGCTCTGAAGTTGAAGTCAAGAGAATTTCAAAAACGGAGTTTACCTCACATGCATTTATTGGTTACTTTGCAAAAAAAATGATTAACTGCTGATGATGTCGATCGTCGATCGTTTTGTCTGTGCTGAAATTCCAAACAGAGAAACCGGTCCTGAATTATGGTACAAAGTCATTAAACACGTCTCACTGACCTCATTTCAAAGATTCAGCACATTGGGACTCGAAAGATTCCAAATATTGGTTTTACAGAAGTTCTGGGGCGGCACGGTGGCGCAGTGGTAGCGCTGCTGCCTTGCAGTTAGGAGACCCGGGTTCGCTTCCCAGGTCCTCCCTGTGTGGAGTTTGCATGTTCTCCCCGTGTCTGCGTGGGTTTCCTCCCACAGTCTAAAGACATGCAGGTTAGGTGGACTGGCGATCCTAAATTGGCCCTAGTGTGTGCTTGGTGTGTGGGTGTGGGTGTGTGTGTCCTGCGGTGGGTTGGCACCCTGCCCAGGATTGGTTCCTGCCTTGTGCCCTGTGTTGGCTGGGATTGGCTCCAGCAGACCCCCGTGACCCTGTATTCGGATTCAGCGGGTTAGAAAATGGATGGATGGATGGACAGAAGTTCTGAAATAAAAGTGAAACTAATGAAATAGCACCAATTCAAAGAAAAAAAAAAAATCTTAAAAGTGTGTATCCGGAAACCTAAACACGGGGCTGGCGGGTGAAGCCCCCTAGTATTAAAAATAGAAAACAAGCATTCCAAAGCTTTGCTCAGCACTTTGTCAACAACTTCAGCCTGGAGTCACCATGGGTCTGACACCACAAGCTTTACACCCCTGGATGTGAGGATTTTCCACAGATCTCCTGCAGCTCGGTCAGGTTGGCTGGACACCATTGGTGGACGGCTGTTTTCAGGTCTCTCCAGGGATGTGCGACTGCGTTAAAGTCTGGGCTCTGACTGGGCCACTCAAGGACATTCCCAGAGTGGACCCAAAGCCACTCTGAAGTTGTCTTTGCTTTGTGCTTAGGGTCATCTGCTCTGGTATCTGGAAGGTTATTGGTCCAAATCCCATTACTGTTAGAAGGGATCCTACTCTGTTGGGCCCTTGAGCAAGACCCTTAACCTGAAAATTGCTTCAAGGGTGTTTTACACTGGCTGACCCCCAAAAGTCACAGGAAAAGACTTTGGGTCCGGCTCCAAGCTCCTTCTTCCAATTTTGGGAACCTCTTGAACCTGCCACCGTTGATAATGTAACCGGATGAGCTGGCAGGTAGAGACAAAACACTCCAAGCAACGGGATGGTGCAAAGTGTTAAACAAACAAAAACAAGTCAAAACAGTTTGTGTCCATAAAGAAAGTGCAGTGCTCCATAGTTCCATAAACAATCCATTAAAACAGTAACAGTAACTCCAAGTGATTAAAACAAGGATTAAAATGAGAATAAAAAACCACCAGTCACCGGGTCAAACCAGCCGAGCCCAACTCCTTCCAAGTCTTCCCCAGCTCACCCATTGCTTGTTCAGTTAGGGAGACTTCAGCAGCCATGGTCCTCTCAATCTCCTCACCCCCCTATGTTGGCGTCTGCCAGACCTCTCAGGGTCGGTTGTCCTCTCGTCATCCCTCTCACTCACGTAGTCGTCATCCCTCGGAACACCTGGAGACGACGCCACCTCGATTGCACCTACTCCTCAGCACAATCAGTGGGTACGATTCATCCCTAGAGCGCTGATCCCTCGCTCCATTGTGGGACCCCTGCCCGCACTGCCTCCTCTCTCTCTTTGCCCCAATGCCACACTCTCACTCTACATGCCTTTCTCGTTCTCTTCTTTTTTTTTTGCTCCGTGGGTGCAGCGTCTCAATCACGCACTGTAGGAAGCCGATGAAGCAATTGAAAAAGATTGCACCCTCACGCTCAGATGTGTCTCACCCCAATTACCTCATATCATCAACAACATAAAAAGGCAAACAATATTTGAACAACAACAACAAAACCATCAAACAACTGAAACATAAACTTCAGTCAGGGGGCTACGTCAAGTGACCTCGTAAAGGTCTCAAGTGCCCCCATGGAGACTGACACAGCCAATGGATTTTCAAAGCCGCTGACCCGCTATACCACATTACCCCTCAGGAATTAATAAAGAAAAAGGATATCTCAGTACTTTGCTCCATTCAGCTTTCTCTTACTCAACCCTGTCTTGTCTCCCAGCCTCAGATGCTTCTTGCCCAGGTGATGTGTGGTGCCCAATTTCCCCCCAGTCGTGACACTTAGAGATGAGGTCAAACTGTTCAGTCTTGATTTCACTTTTTAATCTTTAATAAACTTCCCATGGGCTCACCACCTATGGGAGGGGCCAAGGAGGTCGGGTGCAGTGTGAGTTGGGTGGTGGCCGAAGGGGGGACCTTGGTGGTCTGATCCTCGGCTACAGAAACTGGCTCTTGGGACATGGAATGTCACCTCTCTGAAGGGAAGGAGCCTGAGCTAGTGCGCAAGGTCGAGAGGTTCCGGCTAGATATAGTTGGACTCACCTCGACGCACAGCTTGGACTCTGGAACCAATCTCCTTGAGAGGGGCTGGACTCTCTACCACTCTGGAGTTGCCCCCGGTGAGAGGCGCCGAGCGGGTGTGGGCATACTTATTGCCCCCCGACTTGGAGTCTGTTCATTGGGGTTTACCCCGGTGGACGAGAGGGTAGCCTCCCTCCGCCGGGTGGGGAAGGGTCCTGACTGTTGTTTGTGCGTATGCGCCGAACAGCAGTTTGGAGTACCCACCCTTTTGGAGTCTCTGGAGGGGTTGCTAGAGGGCATACCTTCTGGGGACTCCCTTGTACTGCTGGGAGACTTCAATACTCACGTGGGCAATGACAGTGAGACCTAGAAGGGTTTGATTGGGAGGAATGGCCCCGATCTGAACCCGAGTGTGTTTTGTTATTGGACTTCTGTGCTCGCCACGGATTGTCCATAACGAACACCATGTTCAAGCATAAGGGTGTTCATATGTGCACTTGGCACCAGGACACCCTAGGCCTCAGGTCGATGATCGACTTTGTGGTGTGTCGCCGGACTTTGGCCATATGTCTTGGACACTCGGGTGAAGAGAGGGGGGAGCTGTCAACTGATCACCACCTGGTGGTGAGTTGGCTTCGATGGTGGGGAAGATGCCGGTCAGACCTGGTAGGCCCAAGCGTGTTGTGAGGGTCTGCTGGGAACGGCTGGCAGAGTCCCCTGTCAGAAGTAGCTTCAACTCCCACCTCCGCAGAACTTCAATCCCGAGGGAGGTGGGGACATTGAGTCCGAATGGGCCATGTTCGTGCCTCTATTGTTGAGGCGGCTGACCGGAGCTGTGGCCGCAAGGTGGTCGGTGCCTGTCGTGGCGGCAATCCCGAACCCGTTGGTGGACACCGCGTGAGGGATGCCGTCAAGCTGAAGAAGGAGTCCTATAGGACTTTTTGTCCTGTGGGTCTCTGGAGGCAGCTGATAGGTACCGCAGGCCAAGCGAACGCTGCTTCGGTTGTTGCTGAGGCAAAACTCGGGCATGGGAGGAGTTTGGAGAGGCCATGGAGAACGACTTTGGACGGCTTCGAGGAGATTCTGGTCCACCGTCCGCGTCTCAGGAGGGGAAGCAGTGCAGTGTCAACACCATTATATGGTGGGGATGGTGGCTGCTGACCTCGACTCGGGACGCTAGGGTCGGTGGGGAGTACTTCAAGACCTCCTCAATCCCACTAACATGCCTTCCAATGAGGAAGCAGAGCCTGGGGACTCTGAGGTGGGCTCTCCCATCTCTGGGACTGAAGTCACCGAGGTGGTCAAAAAATCCTTGGTGGCAGGACCCCGGGGGTGGATGAGAGAGTTCCTCAAGGCTCTGGATGTTGTAGGACTGTCTTGGTTGACACGCCTCTGCAACATCGCATGGACATCGGGACAGTGCCTCTGGATTGGCAGACCGGGTGGTGGTCCCCTCTTAAAAGGGGACCGGAGGGTGTGTTCCAACTATAGAGGGATCACACTCCTCAGCCTCCCTGGAAAAGTCTATTCGGGGTTCTGGAGAGGAGGGTCCGTCGGATAGTGAACCTCGGATTCAGGAGGAACAGTGTGGTTTTCGCCCTGGTCGCTGAACAGTGGACCAGCTCTTCACCCTTAGCAGAGTCCTGAGGGTGCATGGGAGTTTGCCCGACCGGTCTACATGTGTTTTGTGGACTTGGAAAAGGCATTCGACCGTGTCCCTCGGGAATCCTGTGGGGTGCTCGGGAGTATGGGGTACCGGACCCCTGATAAGAGCTGTTCGGTCTCTGTACAACCGTGTCAGAGCTTGGTCTGCATTGCCGGCAGTAAGTCGAGCCCGTTTCCAGTGAGAGTTGGACTCCGCCAGGGCTGCCCTTTGTCACCGATTCTGTTCATAACTTTTATGGACAGAATTTCTAGGCGCAGCCAGGGTGTTGAAGGGGTCCGGTTTGGTGGACTCAGGATTGGGTCACTGCTTTTTGCAGATGATGTTGTCCTGTTTGCTTCATCAGGCCGTGATCTTCAGCTCTCTGGATCGGTTCGCAGCTGAGTGTGAAGCGGCTGGGATGAGAATCAGCACCTCCAAATCCGAGAGCATGGTCCTCAGCCGGAAAAGGGTGGAGTGCCCTCTCAGGGTTGGGGGAGAGATCCTGCCCCAAGTGGAGGAGTTCAAGTATCTCGGGGTCTTGTTCATGAGTGAGGGAAGAATGGAGCGTGAGATCGACAGGCAGATCGGTGCGGCATCCGCAGTGATGCGGGCTCTGCATCGGTCTGTCGTGGTGAAAAAGGAGCTGAGCCGTAAGGCAAAGCTCTCAATTTACCAGTCGATCTACGCTCCTACCCTCACCTATGGTCATGAGCTATGGATAGTGACCGAAAGAACGAGATCGCGAATACAAGCGGCTGAAATGAGTTTCCTCCGCAGGGTGTCTGGGCTTTCCCTTAAAGATAAGGTGAGAAGCTCAGTCATCCGGGAGGGGCTCAGAGTAGAGCCGCTGCTCCTCCGCATCGAGAGGAGTCAGATGAGGTGGCTGATTATTACCACAAGGCCGCAACATAGCAACATGTTTAAAAACTGAAGGGGTCTGAACACTTCCTGAAAGCAATGAAAATCAGGGGGTCTCGTAGCACATCGTGTCCTGCTCCACTCCGGTAAGCCAGTCCAGTTAACACTCGTCACTCTTTTTAAATAACTTTCTTTTTTTAACTCTTAATGTGTAATTTGAGCCTCCGGCAAAGCAAAACACAACAAACCAACAGGGTGACACTTTAAAGCAAAACAAATTAGGCAGAAGGCCGGAAGTATATTTGAAGTTGAAACATTTCACATGTTTGACCGCGACCTCAGAAACCAAACAACAGGAAACAGTGCTTGAGAGATGTGGAGGGGGATCTCTGATGGGCTGGCGCCCCCTGCATGGCAGGCTCTGTTATGTAAGGCGGTGTGGTGCAGTGATTAAGGCTCTGGATTTCAAACCCTGAGGTGGTGCGTTCAGATCCTGGTACTGACACTGTGGGACCCTGAGCAAGTCACATGGTCTGCTGCCTGTGCTCCAATTGGAAACCAAAAAGAGAAACATAACCAGTTGCATCATAAATGTGGCAAGTCACCTTGGGTAAAGGCGTCAGCCAGATAAGTAAATGGAAGTGTGTCTGTCAACATACAGGATATAAGAAATGCAAGGAGTCACCAACATCAGGACTGGCCTCATTTTAAATGTGCCTTGGACTGTCCGGGAGGGATTTATAAAATTTTGAAAATGTCCAGAATTTTGGCCCCTAAAATTTGAAAATCTCCATATCCTTATCATTGGTGAAAACTGAAAGCCGTACACCAATCAGCATTTTGCGGAAGTGGTGCACACACTTTTTTTCCCCCCCAGAATCTTCACTTCCATTCCTGGAGTAAACAACGCAGATATTAACAAGAAGAGTCGACGTCTGTCCAGCCATTCATCTTTTGAATTCAGTTTTATCTTCTTGGCAAGTAGACTGTTCATTATAAATGTTGTTCCTTTCCTTAATTATTTGTAATCCTAATTCAATTCGTCCTAATCAAAGCACTGTGATGTTCCTACATTGATGGATTAAAATCCAGAAGTCTACATGACCATCATCATCAAGTCCTTCCATGAGAACCCTAAATACAAAGAGGACTGGTTCATTTATGTGAGGTAGCATGCTCAGAGAGGGCTGGGCGGTCTCATGGCCTGGAACCCCTGCAGATTTTATTTTTTCTCTCCCTGACCATCGGACCTTACTCTTATTCTATGTTAATTAATTTCTTATTTTAAATTCTTATTTTGTCTTTTTTCTCTTCATCATGTAAAGCACTTTGAGCTCCATTATTTGTATGAAAATGTGCTATAGAAATAAATGTTGTTGTTGTTATTGTTCACCGTAACTAAGTCACGTTATTCAAAATCGAAATTGCAATTTCACGTTTTCTATGCGAGATCTTATTCGCGACTCTTCTTTCAGCAGTTTGGTTAAGCAAGGAATTTCAAACATCCAGCTACAGCCCGTCTATGCCCAGCCTCATGTGGCGAGAGTATGCAGGCAGTTCCTGGAGGATGAAGGAATTGATACCATTGACTGGCCCCCACGCTCACTCGCCTGACCTCAATCCAATAGAACACCTCTGGGTGGGACATTATGTTTCCGTCCATCCGATGCCTCAGACTGTCCAGGAGCTCAGTGATGCCCTGGTCCAGATCTGGGAGGAGATCCACCAGGTCACCATCCGTCGTCTCATTAGGACGTTGTGTGGTTATGCATACAAGCATTGGGGGGGCCACACAAACTACTGAGTACAATTTGGAGTTCCTGCAATGAAATTTCGGCAAAATGGACTCGCCTGCCTGCCTGATCATTTTTTCACTTTGATTTTTGGGGTGTCTTTAAGCTCAGCCCTCTGTAGGTTGATCATTTTCATTTTCATCACACAATGCGCTATCCTTTCATTCCTAACACATTCCCATATCAGTCCATATCAGTAGAGATAGCCAGCAGGATTTTTTTCCCTCAATGAGATCTGATGTGTTTTCAATGTGTTCCTTTAATTTTTTGAGCAGTTTATATAAAATCCAATGTGTCTGTCTGTCTGTCTGTCTGTCTGTCCGCTTTTCACGAGAAAACTATTTCACGGATTTAGATCGGGTTTTTTTTCTCTAATTTGCTTGAAAATTCCGGTTGACTTTGCGACTTCTCTCAGCGTGCTAAGTATCATAGTTCGCTTGCAGGATCGATATATTCACGCTAATCCGAGACAGAGACTGCGGGCCAAGGGGAGGGTGAAGCGTGATGTCAGAAGTGCAGAGCCGGGTAGTGCCCTCCTCACTCATGTGCCAGCCTCCGTTTGAGTCGCTCTACCACGTGTTGGAGTGTACCTTGCCTCCACTTAGCTAGTGATACCTGTTTGTTTATTGAGTTTTTGAAGTTTGTCCCATTTCAGTACTACACGGGGGGAGCCGCGGGGTACGACTAGTAATAAATAAAAGTCTATTATATTATATTCTTTTTCTTCTTATGCCTTTCAGTTGAGCAACCACCCTTGAAGTTTCTCTGCATATAACAGCTGTCTATTCTGGCTCTTTATGGGGAATCTGCTAACTTCTTAGTCATCTCTTAGTCATCTTTAAGTACATTTTGTTGTTCACCTGACCTTTATCTGGTTTCCCGATAGGCTTGCAAAGGTTTCTGACATTTATTAACCCTTTATGTTATTTCTTTATGATGAAAACTCTGTTACTCTAAAATTATTCTTCCACAATTCTGTGTCAGAAATGGTGGTGTGTCATACTGGAGCACCTCAGGGAACTGCCCCATCTCCCTTCTTGCTTACTCCTCTACACCACAGACTTCCAGCCCAACACCAGCACTTGTCACCTACAGAAACTCTGGAGGCTCCTCCATCATAGGCTGCATTAATTGTGGAGATGAATCAGAGTACAGGAGGCTTGTGGAGGACTTTGTCTTGTGGAGCAGGAAGAACAACATGAAAGTCAATATCAGCAAGACAAAAGAACTGGTGGTGGACATCTGCCTATTATTCCAAGAGCTAAACTTAAAAGAATTGGTGTGACGGTCTACTGCTGTTACGCACCTAAAATCTGGAATAGCTGATCGACAGAAATGCGCCAGGCTAATACAGTGGAGCACCTGGCGGAGGCGTCTGAGAAGAGAATGCTGAAAAAACTTCTCAGTATCATGGACAACCCCCCTCACCCCATGCATGCCTCCTTGATGGGTCATCGGAGCACACACAGCAAAAGACTCATTGCCTCCAAGTGTAGAACTGAACACCACAGGAAATCTTTTCTACCTGTGGCAATAAGACTGTATAATTCTTCCTCATCCTGTAGGTTGTCCTTCTCATCATCACATGTTCTTATCTCATTTTTTTATAGCATAAACACTAGTCACTTTCCATTACCACTTGCACCAATAATCTGTAATAGCTTTGTTATAGTTGTTTGTTGCTTTGCACAAATTAGATAGATAGTTATAAGATAGATATAAGATAGTTATAAGATAGATATAAGATAGATAGATATAAGATAGATATAAGATAGTTATAAGATAGATATAAGATAGATAGATATAAGATAGATATAAGATAGATATAAGATAGTTATAAGATAGATATAAGATAGATATAAGATAGATATAAGATAGTTATAAGATAGATATAAGATAGATAGATATTAGATAGATATTAGATAGATAGATATAAGATAGATATAAGATAGTTATAAGATAGATAGATATAAGATAGTTAGATATAAGATAGATATAAGATAGATATTAGATAGATATAAGATAGATATAAGATAGTTATAAGATAGATATTAGATAGATAGATATAAGATAGATAGATATAAGATAGATATAAGATAGTTATAAGATAGATAGATATAAGATAGATATAAGATAGTTATAAGATAGATATTAGATAGATAGATATAAGATAGTTAGATATAAGATAGATATAAGATAGATATTAGATAGATATAAGATAGATATAAGATAGTTATAAGATAGATATTAGATAGATATTAGATAGTTATAAGATAGATATAAGATAGTTAGATATAAGATGGAGGTGGAGCCCTCCTTGCAGCGTGGAGGTCCCCAGAAGACCAGCAGGGCATCATGGACAATGGAGTTTTTATGCAAAGCCCTGCTGGATGCCGTGGGGGCCACAGGAGGGAGCTGCAGGGAGGACCGTGGGCTTCTTCGTGCCCTGTGACCCGGAGGATCGTCACAGGAAGAGCGACGGACTTCCGGGTTGAAGAAAAGGACTATTTACCCTGACCCGGAAAGAATAAGGACTTGTGGACTGTTGGGCAGAAACACCTCCGTGTCAGGGATTATAAAAGGACTGTGGGAACTCCCAGACAACGAGCTGAGCTGGGTGGAAGGGTGGCAACGTGTCTTGGAGCTGGAGGATTGGTTTATTGCTAATTATTGTGATTTATATGAGTATTGTGGTGGAGAGTGTGCTTTGTACACTGTGGCGACAAAATAAAGTCAACTTGAGGACTTTTACTTGGTGTCTGGAGTCGTGGACAGGGGTTCAAGGGAGCGAGAGCGCCCCCTATCGTTCACACCGTCAACTTGACCACGGTCTTTATTGGGATTATTTATATACAGTATTTGTTTAAAAAATGATTGTTTGCAACAACAGATTAATAACAGCACTATGCACTTGTTGCACTCTGCCTTTTTTCCATTTGTTGTCCTCTATGCCCGGCTCAGCTCAGACTCGACTATTGACGGCTCCAGGTTCAAGAGGGATATGGCAGCTGCAGCCAACTGAGACCATTAAAATCGTACAAAAGTCACAATTAACTGTTTTCGTTTGCACAGTTACTCTCGGGCTGACACCACAAAAGAGAAATTTACCTGTCACTGCATCGGTTACCTGTGCCATTTAGAATTGACTTTAAAATACTGCTTATAGCTTACAAAGCCTTAAATAATCTCGCTCTGTCCTATATATCAGAATGTCTTACAAATCGTAACCTTAGATCTTCAAATGAGGGTCTGCTTAGAATTCCAAGAGCTAAACTTAAAAGAAGTGGAGAGGCGGGCGGGCGGCCTTCTGCTGTTATGATAGATAGATAGATAGATAGATAGATAGATAGATAGATAGATAGATAGATAGATAGATAGATAGATAGATAGATAGATACTTTATTAATCCCAAGGGGAAATTCACATAATCCAGCAGCAGTATACTGATACAAAGAAACAATATTAAATTAAATAGTAATAAAAATGAAAAGAATTAAAATAAAATTAATGTTAGCATTTACTCCCCCGGGTGGAATTGAAGAGTCGCATAGTGTGGCAGAGGAACGATCTCCTCAGTCTGTCAGTGGAGCAGGACGGTGACAAAAGTCTGTCACTGAAGCTACTCCTCTGTCTGGAGATGACACTGTTAAGTGGATGCAGTGGATTATTCATCATTGACAGGAGTTTGCTTAATGCCCGTCGCTCTGCCACAGATGTTAAACTGTCCAACTTTACTCCTACAATAGAGCCTGCCTTCATAACAAGTTTGTCCAGGCGTGAGGCGTCTTTCATCTTTATGCTGCCTCCCCAGCACACCACCGCATAGAAGAGGGCACTCGCCACCTCAAATCTGGAGTAGCTGACTGAAAGAAATTCGGTGATACTCTTTAAAACGCTGCTTATTTTAACATGGCTTTCTCAGAGCATCATTTTAGTGTAACCCTGATATTCTTTATATGCATTTAATTCTCATTTTAGTGTATCAATCCTCCACTATCAGTACTAACCCTACTTTCTCTGCTGTTTCCCTTTCCGTTTTTCTGTGGTGCTGATCTGCGCCACCACCACCCGACCCAAGCACTGTGCAGTCCCTACATTGATGGATTGAAGGCCAGAGGACCAGAAGACCACCATCATCTAATTCTTACACGTGAAGCCTATAAACCATGAGGACTGATTGAGATCATTTATGTTAGGTAGAATGCCCAGTTGCGGTCTGGGTGGTCTCTTGGCCTCGTAACCCCTGCAGATTTTGTTTTTTTTTTTTGTTCTCCAGCCCTCTGAAGTTTTTTTTTTTCTGTTTGTTTTTTCTGCCCTCCTGGCCATGGGATCTTATTTTATTCTTTGTTAATTAGTATTGCCTAATTTTATTTTTATATTTTTCTTTCTTCATCTTGTAAAGCACTTTGAGTTACATCATTTGTATGAAAATGGGATATAGAAATAATTGTTGCTGTAAGAGGTACAGCCCCATCAACTACTAATACAACTGTCACAAAACCCTGAGATCCTGGTATATCCGTAACAAATGCCATTGAAAGTTCTTCTCATGGATGACCGAGACGTGAACAGGGTTTCAGCAATCCTCTAAGCTGTCCTTGAGTGTTTTTAGCTCTACCATAAACCTTAAACTAATTCCTGTTGCCCAAGATGTGGTTTACAAATTATTTCAGATTAGTTCTTAAGTTTGAGAGGTACCAGGATGTCTAAAGAGAACCAAAGAGTGAGCTCAACGGAAAACATCTTCCATAAGATCTTCTTATATAAATACGCTACCGCGGCTGTCCGTTTATCTGTCCAGGATTTTAAATCACCTGCCACTTGCAAACCTTTTGGACTATTGACCTGAAATTTGGTACACATATACTACGTGACGTCTACTAACGATTTGTATTCCTCTTATTTTTATTTTATTGTAGAATCAACTCTCGTCAGCGGCCAGCGAGGCGGCTATGTGGCACATGTGCATGGTCGCCGTTCTCATCCCTACCACCTTCACCGTCACTTCACCTACCTCTTCATATCTGAAATCATTCTTGAGGCAGATTGAAGACTTGAGTGCCAACTCAAGTGAAAAATTAAGTAATTGCAACACAGAAACTGACTTAATCAGTTTTAACGTGAAAAGATGCCAATCAAAGAAGAGAAGCAGCAGGCTGCTAGGGTGAAGGCATCTATCTATCTATCTATCATGGCTGTCCAGGATTTTAAATCACCTGTAGCTTGCAAACCATTTTGACCGACTGACCTGAGATTTGGTACACATATCCTACGTGACGTCTGCGATCCGCTTTCAGAGTGATGATTGATTTCCAAGGTTATTCCTCTTTTTTATTTTTATTTTATTTTATAGTAGAATCAGCTCTCGGCAGCAGCCAGTAGGGTGGCGGTGTGGCACATGTGTAAGGGCACCGTTCTCATCCCTACCACCTTCGCTGTCACTTCTCCTACTTCTTCATATCTGAAATCATTCTTGAGGCAGATTGAAGGTTTAAGTGCCAGCTTAAGTGAAAAATGAAAGAAAACGTACTAAGTAATTGCAACACAAACACTGACTTTATCAGTTTTAACATGAAAAGTTGGCAACAGAAGAAGAGAAGAAGCGGGCCGCTAGAGTGAAGACAAGAAGAGCTGCTCAGGGAGCAGCAAGCACATCAACCTCTGAGCAAACGAATGTGAAACGTACAGAGAAAGAGGATGAGAAGTAGGAATGCTCAAGTGTATTCACTGCACGTCATCGTACAGTCCGCCATTACTGGTTCCATTATATTTACTGTATTTGTTTTATTGCACTATGCTCCTGCAATAAAGATCCTTGATCTCTCCTAACCTGAGCAGAGGTAGAAAGTATACCCTCCAGGACTTTTCCTGCAATGTTTAGAGTGAGTGGTGTCCCTAAATCTCCCAGACATTCAACAATTGTGGCTGCTATTAATCTCTCCATAGGTAAAATATTTTCAGGTTCTGTGCGTACTTCATCGTGATCAAGTTGCCTAGAGGGAGCATCAGAATGATCATATTTATCAAAAAACCAATAAGGAATTACAAAACGGAAGCAACTAAAACTGAAAAATGTCACACAAGGGGATCAAGACTCTAGTAAGGAGCGTAATACCACCCCAGCATGAGAGGGTATGTGGTCCTTAGCTATGTCATCTCTTTTGTCTCTGTAGCCTCAAGAAACCACCCCTAGAAGTCAACTCAACCCCGTCCCCGATGTCCTGTCCACATCCCGTCACTTCAGGGAGAAGTTTCTGCATGATGCAACTCCCCATGACTGACCCACTCAGTCGAGCCCCCCTTTGATGACCAAGACGCATTTATAAAGCTGATTTCTGTTACAGCGCTTATTTGTGTTTTTTGGACATTCGTATTAAATGGGGTGGCCTGGTCGACACCCTAACTTTTCTTTGGGACATCAGTCATCCTTCTGTTGATCATAAACACCACCTAGCCAGTCTAGAATGATCCATACAGCTGATTGGTATGCTCAGCCATTGCTGCCACTCTTCTAATGCCCGGTTTATGAAGCCAACGCCCAGATCTCTCCACAAAGCGTACGTGTGGTGAGCAACCAAAACATAATACATACTTGTGGCCAGTTCAATGAAATGTGTTGATAGCCTCCCAATTTCTGGTCAATGTCACATAGCTACTAATGCTCTACTGTTGGCAGACTCTGTTCATAGAAGAAGAGTTATGCCTGCCATTACGGGGAAGAAAAGGAGAAGGTGAAATGTCAGGCCCATTGACCTGAATGGTAAAGGAAGGGCAAGTGTAATATTCTCGTGACTGGGGGACCTACATGGAGAACAGACGCGTTTTGATAACCTGTTGCATCATATTTAGCCCTTTGTTCATCATTCTGGTACCCACACAACCAGCCTTTGTGTGAGATTCACCACTTTGGACACTCGATCGTCGTGTCTGCCATGTCTCGTAGTTAGAGAAACCTGCCGCATGCGGTTTTTGGGTGGGTCTCTTAATACAACATCATTTTTGCCATGAAGGCGCATCAAGCAAAGACTAGGCTTTAGCAAAAACTTTTGAGACTTCCTGTGTTATGATTTTGTTAATTTAAGTAATAAACACAAAGGTTGACAATAATTATTCACAAAAACAAACATAAAAGACTTGATTTGTTTAAAACGATCTTGGGCCCTCCAGTTTGCAATGGAAGCTACCTTAGATTTATCATTAATCACTTTGATTGATCGATTTCACTACCCAAATAAATGACGAGTTTTTGTTTTTTTTAATCCGGAAGCTAGCCCTGCTACTTTGTCATACATGTGTGAAGAGAATTCAAATTGTATCTGAACATCATTCAATACAGATTAATTTCTCAGTAATTGCTTGACTGGTGTCTTCAGTTCCTCATTTCATTCCCACTCTTCCTGTGCTTTAGTTGGTCCCCCAGCGTCCCCTTGCTGCTTGGTTGCAATTCAGAACTCTTGACCTTTGGATCTCTGACTTATTTTGCTCCTCAGTACCTCCAGTCCTTACTCTCCATACAGTATGTCTCTTCAAGAAGTCTATCTGCCTGCCTGCCTGCTAGCCGTCCCTTCCTCTTGTCAGCATTCAAAGACTGGAAAATGCTTCTCTTTTCTTGCTCTGCAACTATTGAATGGGTTACCCTTACCCACGTTCCTCAAGTTTAGGAGTCTTTTGAAAACACACATCTTCATTAAATACTTTGGAGCTGTTTAGTGCGTCTTCTAGAGGACATCTGCGCTTGTACTGACAGAGTTTAGGATACAAACGTCTGTTTTAGTGGCATGTAGTATTAATAATACTTCTATTTCCTCTTGCTTGTTTTCATTATCTAGTTTACTGTTTGGCTTTGCTGGATGGACATTCTAATCATTCTTGCATGTATAACAACTTGCTTTGGAAGTCACCTTGGATAAAATAGCCTGCAAAATAAATAATAAACTACCAAATCGTGCTTGTAAAAATTTCACAAGAATAAAAGCGTTAATGAAATGAGGATGAGGGAGAGAAGAACATCACACACTACAGTAAGAAAGGCGATTTTAATAAGTAGTGACTTGTGAGAGGAATCAATATTAGAATAGTAACATGATTAATATGGGATGTTATTATTGTCACTTACAGCAGAATGAATATTTACAATACAAAGTGTAACATGAACAGGGTAACAGAACATCAATCAATCAATCAATCAACATTTATTTATATAGCACATATTCATACAAAAAAAATGTAGCTCAAAGTGCTTTACAAAATGAATAGAGAAATAGAAGACACAATAAAAAATAAAAATAAGTCAACATTAATTAACATAGAATAAGTAAGGTCCGATGGCCAGGGTGGACAGAAAAAACAAAACAAACTCCAAAGGCTGGAGAAAAAAAAATAAAATCTGTAGGGGTTCCAGACCACGAGACCACCCAGTCCCCTCTGGGCAATCTACCTAACATAAGTCAAACAGTCCTCTTTGTATTTAGGGTTCTCGTGGAAGGACCTGATGATGGTGGTCACGTAGACTTCTGGCTTTCAGTCCATCAATGTTGGAGCATCATGATGCTTTGAGTAGGTGGTGGTGGCGCAGGCATATACATATTGGCCAAGAAGTGGAATGCAGGGCACATGCAAGTCATTATGTATGAAGTGTGGCCCTCAGGTAATGTAGTATACGGACGTCTACAATAGTTGTCAGAAAATGCGATTTGTTGCATAAACGTTATTGTAAGCGAAAATATTCCCTTGTGTGTAACCTGCAAGTGCCTGTACGTTTAACCCGGGTTTCAATGTAACTCTAGAAAATGTAGTGCGCAACTGAACAAGGGTAAAAACAGGGCCTGACAAACTCCAATATTAAACGTTGGATGTTGTGACTTGGTGATAGTCATACGATATTCTAAATGAACGGGTAATTGCCGATGCCGTAATATAAAAGGAATATCTTGTTTTGAGTTGTGTTATGGAATCCCTGTAGTTTTTCTGTCGTAATGTTTCTTGTTGTCTGGCAGTTTGCCGCTGCTCTTCAGAAAGGTTGTGTGTGTAATTTTTTTGTTCACTGTCCAGGTGCAAGATTTGCAGCTGCTGATCTTCACATAATGTCACTCTGTGATTTGTCATATGTTGTCTTTGTTGTTCTGAAGGCATCTTGCCTGTTCTGGTTGGCCGGGTGTGATGTGGAAGTTTCTATTTCTGTGTGTTGGCATGAGTATGTAGGCCAGCGAGACTGTCTCTGTTGGTCGAAGCTAGGCTGTATGTCCCTTTTCATTTTATCAGGAGGCTTATGTTGAAGTGAAGCAAAGAGGAGATGTAAAATGGTAGTGTCATAATACAGTTTTGGTCACTAACAAAAGTATGCACGGAATAAAGTCAAATATCACAGTCGATAAATTAGTCACATTGAAGACCTGAAGATAAGCCTAAGGCCAAAACTCTGCCAGGAACATGGATTCCTCGCTATTGTGGTGGAGGGATACAGTAGTTGTGGCAACCATTGTTTATATCGAGCACGAATGGACACAAGCGAAATAATATAAGGATAATGTTTAGTGCATGCAAGTGTTCATTTCAGTGGACTCCATACACATGACAATAAGGACTGTGTAAAATTTTATTCTACAGTTTTACCGGAACAGCATTTCTGGCTTTAGCTTCTTAACTGTTTAGTCATGTATTTTGCAGTTTCTTATTAACTCTTTGGTGTTTTATGTTCATGGATGTTTTTGCAATGCACAACTCTTTATTCAGAATTGTCTTACTAGTTGTGTGTGGGTTCTGATTAATCTACAAGGAGTCTGGATTAGAGAACAATGTGTAAACGATTGAGTAACACTAGCACTGTTGCTCAGAAATTGGTTTACATGGTCTCTTAAGTGCTCAACTGATTTCTGTTTTGTATTATGACGAATGCAGTTGGTGGTCAGTTTTTGAGACGAGTCACTCATGTGACAAATGTATATGTCATGTTTTTTTTACATCAAAAAAGGATACCAGTTTGAAAAGGAAGCAGCTGAAACTGCAAACATTCAAGACCATGGAGAATGGAGTACATATTCAGATAGCACAGGCACAAGATGGAAAGCAGGTCTTGATGACATGCCAGATCATTTCAGAATACAGTATATTCTTACATGAATTTTCCACATCCTTTTATTCCTACACAAGGAGCCGCAGTCCACGCCAGCAGCAAACCTATCAGGGGGCACACTCACCTTCACTGGGGACAATTTTGAGAAATGACTTAAGTGAGCTTGATAATGGAGGAAAGGATGAATGACTAACAGCTTAATTACAATGAAAACCTGTAGCAAATGAGGAATTCCATAGCCAGCAAGTAAACATATGCCCCCCATAATCTCCCTGCATAGGAAGAGAATAGAAATTCTAAGCAATTATCAGATTCACTCAGAATGGCAGAAAATGATGGGCACTGTTCAAGTTAAATCAAGAGTGTCGAAGTGCTTGGCATTGTGGAAGACAGATGGCACTCTTGTGCAGCACAGAACACAAAGAATGATGCAAAGGAGACCAAAAGTGCTCAATAAAATAAGTTTATTGGTAAAATAAGACAAGAAAGAAACAAAAAAAGAAACACATAATTAAGAGATAAACAACAAACATGTAATGCATCCTTAGAACAAACCCTCATCCCTGATTGTCTCTAGGATGGCATTTGTCCAAAACTTACCTCAAGCACCCAAACATGCCCTTTCACCTTACCCTTCTCTCTTCCTTCAATTTTCTTCTGATCAGTCACCCGTTTAAGCTGGGAGCCTGGATTAAAGCTGATGCCATTTCGTCCAGGAGGTGTTTTAAAACCTTTTTTTTTCAGGGGTCTTTTCAGCCATGTCCTGGAATCACTTGCGGGACATTCTGTATGTGCTCTAGGGACATCAAGTCTGGCGTCTCTGTACCCCTGAGCTTCCCAAATGCCCTAAAAGGCCAGTTATCCATTGGCAGTTCTGCTGCTACCCTACTTATTTTGTAGTGGGACTTCTGCTTGTCTTGAAGTATAGCCAACCTCTGGTTTCCCTACTTGACCTCACTCTGTCTATGCCTCTGCTGTACCTTTCGAAAGATAGTCTTTCTGGGGCACGCTTGCAAACACACACACAAAATACATTACTCCCTAGTGGTGCCCAAGTACTTAATGGTGACAAATGTTCTTGAATGAGTAGTGAACCTGCACTAGCCTGTATTCTCAATCCTGCCTACTTTACAGGGGTGCAAAAAGAATTGTCAAAAATCTGAAACGGAGAGGGCATGCTCTATGTTCAAAGCCTCTGGGTCAGTAAACAAAGTTGACTAAAACTGCAAATTTGTGGATTCCAGTCCAGCTCTTTAGCTACTAGGCCAGACAACCAGTCTAGAAAATCTACATTAGAAGCCAATAAGACTTGAATATGCTTGTGTCCTTTCAAAAAACCAATGGCCACTCTAGGAGACCTAGAAGCAAGCCAGGAGATATTTCTTAGAGTAGACCTACAGGAGCCATGCTTAGCTACCAGAAGTGCCCTTCAGTCATATCATTAATAAGGAAAGGAAAACTGACAGTAACACCTTCATGAACTGAAACATCCCTAATCAGCCCTTTTAAGAAGACTCACTTTTGTTACCTCCTGCACTGTATTTAACCATTGAGGGAATCAGGTGCCAAGATGGCTGCCATCCTTCAGTTATCACAGTACTGTACCTTTAAAGTGGACAGCATCAGCACTCTGATAACTGAACCAGGGCAGCCTGTCACATCTAGAAGGGTGAGTACTGTTCACAGGCTGGATCACTGCAGAGCTTTCTCCAGTTCTTTAGTTGTGCTGGATGGGGGTTAGAAAGTAAACATCATAAACATTTTTAGAATTAAAAAAAAAGAAAAAAAGTGGTTTGACAGTTTTTGCTTATTGTGCAAGAGAAGCAAGCAAAAAAATTATAGCTCAGATAATGACAGTGACTAACCCAGTTAACAAATGGATAAATGTAACACATTGACCTTATATATCTTCTACACTTATTTGCCTGTGGGCTGTCAAATTGTACAAGACTCAATCAGGAAATTCAAGAACGTCAGAGGTCACAGCAATATGGCAATTCAGCCAATTTTAAAGAAGAAAAAAAGGTGACATTGGCCTGGCAACTTTTCCTTCCCATGATCAACAAGCTAAAAAATAAATAATTTGAGCACCAGTATTAGCAAATGCACAAAACAAAAACCCATCATGCACATGATTTACTGAATTGCATGTAGTATTTAGTGTTAAGTATTAAAAAACTGATCATTTGTTAATAAAACGGCAGTTTCTACTTTAAATTTCACCGAATATTCAAACAGCTTCTCCTCCTGCTTTTCTGACTTCCATAAATTGTAAACTGTGCCATCATTAACAATATGTTCAGAATCGACAGAGTTTACTTCTTCTCATCAAGTATTCCAAATGCTCAGTAAATACTGTAAGTGATTTCTAGATTTTGCTTCTATATTGTTCATTACACTAAATCCTCTTTCACATTCAGCACTTACAACCTGGAATGTGCCACAAATGTCCAAAAGTAAAAATAATCCCATCTGAGACCATCTTTTTTTCAGGCAAATTTTGCAAATGACCAATCCAACTATGAGCAGTTAAAAAAATTTCCCAGAAGCATGTGCTGTCCAGGAAACATTCTGACTTAAACCCCAAACACTGTTTCTTTGATGTATTATTTGAACACTCGTCGGCTTTGTGCTTAGACATGGTTAAAGTGACATGGAAACAACAGCACAGACTATTCCACAAAGTTCAAATTTGTTTGAAATTCGCTTACATCAGGTGGGTAACTGATTTAGTTTAATTCATTTTGATAGTTTAATCTTGTTTGAAAAGTCGCATCTTTTTGTGAGAGATGCTCCTAAAATGCAGGAGCGACTGCTCACATACTCAGCTTAGAAGGCATGTAATATGGCACTTTAATGGCAAAATATTTGTGCTTCTTGAGGTACTTCATATTAGATTTCATGTGTGTTTTAGATTTTTTTCCTTTAGCTCCCTGGCTGTCTCACATTCTCCTTGAAGATTTTTTGATATTTAGTGGAATCCATTTGTCCCTGCACTCATACAATATTCCCTGAGCCACAAGCTGCCACACAATTGCAGCTTTATGGCTCTAGCCACTGTACTAAACAGCTGCCAAGGTGCGGTTTTCTGCTCCATTTTTTGTGGCTCTGGTAAGGGTTCAATTTTAACGTCATCTGTCCAGAAGCACTTGTTTCCAAAATGCCTCTATCTTGTGCAGATGTTTTTTGTGATGGGGTCACAGATAAGATTTCCTTTGGTGATCTTCCATAATAGTCATTACCTGTGGTAAGTAACGTAGCACAGTACAGCAGTGCACCACCACTCCTTTCTCAGCTAAACCTGCCTGCAGGTCCTTACTGCCATTTGGGCGTTTTCGTTGCTTCTCTGCTGTTCTCTCTTTCAGTTTTCTTGGCGCGTATCTTGTCTTGACCTCCACAGTTCCCTTTAACTGCAATTTCTTAATGACAATTTGGACTGTGGAAACTTCTAGCTGGAAGCACTTTAATAACCTTTTTTTAATAGCCTTCCCCTGCTTTGCAAGTATAAATTAGTTTAATTTTCATATACTGTACTCAGAAGAGCCCAAGGTTGTTGTGTGTTGCATAATGTTTGAAAAGTCAAATAATTTATTAGGTTCTAGAATTGTTATTAAGAAGTATCTGCAATTTTTGACAAGACTAATGACCTAATGAGTTGTGAGGCTTTTCAACTTAAATTGTGTCCAAACTTCTGCAAATGCAATAATTACTCTTATTTGTTTGCATTTTTTCAGTTCAAATATATTAGAATTGTACATTAATATTTTCATAATAATTCTGTTTAGTTTGTATGTTGTAGAAGTTGTAATTACTATTTTGATTACTTTAAATGTCAGCAAAATATGTAATTTGGTCAGGGGTGTCCAAATGTGTGCATGGAACTGTAGTTTAAAAAACTGTAGAAAATGTAATATCACATTTCCAAAAAAGCTAAAGACGTTACTTACCTTCAAGACTCGGAAATGAACAGACCACTAATGTATAACGTGGCAGGTTTTCTGTTTCTTTCTGATAGCACAGAGCAACTGCTATTTCTTTACTTCCGACCTTTGGGAAAATAGAGCAGAAAGTAAGACTTTGCATGGAATAACTGGTATAATCATGACAAACACTATATTGACCCCACAGTTACAAATACTACTGCAGTCCTGGGGAGGCATGTGATGTGTTTCAATATACGGAAGATGAGATTCCTGAAGAGTGTATTTTTATGGGAAGCCAGCGAGAGTGAAGCTTAAGTTTAACTTCTCTTTTTCACTTCAGTTAAATGTATTGTCATTATAACCTGCTGTACAATGGGAAGCATTTATTACTCAACCTACTGGTCCACAAACATACAGTGACAATACAGAAGAGGGTACAATGACAAAGACCCCAATTAATAAAAAGTACCACAATTAAATAAATACAGTTTGTCAAATAACAAATGCAAAAAAATACATGTTTATATCCAATATTAATGCATCAACTGTATCAAGTAAAAAAACAGAGCTACAATTACCTAAGTAACAAATCTAAAAAGGGTGTCAGGTCTTGTCTAGTACGTTAAGTGAGGCTCAATATATTAAAGAGCGCATACTTCCAACCTGAAAACACTTACAAATAATGATTCTATGAAATCACTCTAAGCCCTCCCGTGTATCAATATTTATATAATTTTACAAAATAAATGACTTCATCACGACATAGTCTTTGGATGGATAGTGGTACACTAGTTAGCACTGCTGCCTCACAGATCCAGCATCCCATGTTTGAATCTCACACCTGGTGTTGTCTGTGTGTAGATTGAGTGAGCTTTTCATTTTTCTTCAGGTACTCCACTTTTTCTGCCACAGGCCAAAAATGTGTGGCAAGTTAACTAGTAATTCTAAATTGGCCTCACGTGAGTGAGTGGGCACTGCAGTGGACTGTGTTGCTTTCATCGGTGTGTTACTCTGCTCTGAAACTGTGTTAGAATTGTCAAAAAAAAAAAAAATCCAGCGTTTTGTGATGGTGCGGTCAATAGAAAAGAGGGGGCAAGGGAAACATAATTTACCAAACAGTTGTGGTGGACATTAGGAACTTTACTCAATTTGACATGCATTGAGTGCCTCTCCACATCTGCAATACATACGTAGAGATGAGTACATACAGTTAAAAACACAGTCATGCACCAATTTACAGCCAACCGAGTCAAGGCAATCCATACTTATAGCTGAGGGCCACAGAAAAAACAACAGGATAATAATACTGTAGAACCTGCCAAAACCAGCTGCAGTAATAAATCTATTATTATTATTTCAAAGAGTCTAATGTGTTCTCTGAAGCTTGGATACATTAAGGTTTGTTTTGATCAGTGCTGCTCCATGTGGTTAATTCTTATGTGTATATAGTCGGCAGAGAGAGAAACACTGTCTTAGGTGACCCACTGTGACCAACTCAAAAACCCAGTGGCAGATTGATCCAGAGGTTGAGAAACCCTGCCCGTCTCAGTGGCTGCACACTGGGTTGATTAGTTTGTGCTACTCCATACCAGCAATTAAAAGTATGCATGCCTGTGACCAAAACTACACTTGTAGAGCCTAAATTGCAATGACCTGTACACTTTGTGACTGTCCTATGGACAATATGACATTTGACCAAATGGTCAGTTTCAAATGGAGCCATAAGCAAGCCCCTGCCTGTATTTCAAATTCTTTTCTGAAAAATGTAATAAACAACAATATCTTTTCGCCTGAACATTCATATGTAGCCTTGTTGCACTGAATGGTGTCCGTTTGTCTGTAATATGTCTCTTATAAATTAATCATGAATTATTACTAAAGGAAGCTTGAGGCAATGCCTTGTCTTTGGGAAGGCTCTGCACACATCGACATATCAACTACAATATCTTTGTGCTGCCTTACTACAGAAAACACTCCAGTATTTTAATCAAACAAATTGATTAATAGGATAGGCTTAATTATAGGATGCAGTCTGGTCCCACTGGAGGTAGTAATGGAGAAGAAAATGAAGACAAAACTGATGACCATTATGAACAATGCTAAACATCCTATTTGTGACACAGAAGCACTGAGGGCTTTTACAGAAAGAATTGTCAACAAGCACTACTGGAACTCCATTATACAGACATCAATATACCTTTACAGTGCCTCACTGTAACTATTCTCTTATCTTTAGCCAAGTTCGAAGTTTTTTTTTCTTTTTTTGTAACTCTTAAGTTTACATGTTTGATTTTGAAATTCTGCAAAAGCAAAACATCCCCTTTGAATAAGAAAAGTATTATACACTTATCATTCTGTTAAATGTTGTCACATCTGCGAACCCTGCCCTGGAGACTGATCTATCTGCAGGTCAAATTATCAAAACCAAAAGAGATGTTGGTTGACTTCTGAAAGAGCAAGGTTGCCCTGATTCTGCTCGTCATTCAGGGAGTAGAAAATGAGGTGGTCCAGATATGCAAGTACTGTAGGATCAAGAATCTGGAGTGTACTGCAAACTATGAAGCCATATTCACAAAAATGTGTCAGGGCCAAAAACACTTGTGCAAGTGTGCTACCAGTTTACAGTTACAAGTATGTGCATTTACATAGGAGGATGTTAATACAGGAGCACATGTATAGACAATGTCAACTGATTTACTGTGCTAATAAGAAATACTGGCACTTTTGTGAGCACAAGCCTGGGCTCTCTGAAGGCAGCAGCAGAGTGAATGATGATGGTTAACCTGCAGGTTCTCAAGAACAATGAAACTCTGTGAGTTACACATTGGTGAATCTGTGGACCACTGGTTGCTTTTTGGAGGTCACTGCCATCAGCCATTTCAATGCATGCCCTAACAAGATGATATTCTCCAATTTTAATATTTTAAACAGATTATTTATCTACCTTACTTTTTCAATGTAACTATTATCTGTAAGCTGTTTGAACATTACTATTTTCCCTCAGGATCAATAATGCATTTAGTTACCCATTATACAATGCCTTCTATAACTGTTTATCTGTCAGTTTTATTTATCTTTCAAAAATCAGAACCATTTTAGCTAGTAAAAACAGACATTAATGCAACCATCTACACAGTGCAGTCCACACTGACCTGATAAGGTGGCAGCACAGTGAGCTTTACAAAAACATTATTGAGACTTTGGAAAGAGCCTGCAGAAGTCATGTAGTCTAGTCTAAATATAACATAATAAACAGGAGACGAATGCCAACGGAGTAAAGTCAGAAAAAGAAAATAACTTTCTCTTGTTTAGTCCAGACACCTTGATTTACAGTGAATTTGCCAAATATTAAGACCACTCCGCTTTCTGGTCACTTTTTCTTTTTCTGTTGTAGATTAAAAATTTTAATTGAAAAGAATTTATAAACAAATTTGCAAACCTTTCTGAAAACATGTTTTCACTTTGTCATTCTTGCTTATTGAGTGCAGATTGATGGACAACCATCCCCATTTAAAATTAAATCTACAACCCAATGAAGTTTGCAGAAAGTGAAGGGGTCAGAAAGCCTTCTGAATCCACTATAAATACAAATTCAAAGGCATCTCCTAAGTTGAGGTTGCTAGAACATCCTTACAAAATGCACAATTATCCTGTAATTCCTCTGAATTTTAAATTTATTAACACAGAGGCAATCCAATACGAACCAATCACGAGTTAGCTCTACTGATTTCAAAGCTACTAGTGTGCTAATTGGTTACTGTCATATCTTGTCTCTTTTTCCTTGGATTGTCATCACTATCTTACTAAACATCTGCTTGAATTTTTCATTTTCAGCTTTGGCACAAAAAAGGTTTCCTAACAGGTCACCAATAAATCAATAATGTTTGCAAAAGCAGTTGGTAATTTAGGTTTGTCCTGGCAATTCAGAGAAAAGTGAGTGATGCTTTTTCACATTTAAGACATTACAAAGACATAAAAAAGATCTCACAAAATATATTTTATTAAAAGGAGATTGGGCAAATGTAAGTAAAGTAAGCAAAGGTCAAAACTGTTAATCTTGCGTATCTGTCATCATAGCCAAATCATAAAAACACAGTCTACGTACCATTACACAAAATCTGAAACCAAGAAGATGATGACTATTACAGACACTCTCAAAGTACTTAGGATTCTATCCAATCTCAGAAAACCAGGAAGTGCATGACCTCCGAGACCCTTATACCCTCTATACTTTGGCATCAGGGGTCATGACCTCTATGTCCTGCATAGCAATGTGGCCTACAACTGCACACAAGCCACATCCAAATGAAAAACCAAATGGTGTGACCACAAGCCATTAAATATTCCAACAGCTTGAATGACTGCATTTAATACAAAATAAACCTCAAATGCCAATTCTCTTTATTCCAGAACCCACAATAGGACACAACGAACATGAAACAAATGTTAAATTAATCCGTAAAATATTAAAAAAAGAGGAATCATAACAATTTTGAGCACTGTTATTGAACAGAGCTTTCATTTGTGCAGAGTCCACATCATCTTCACTCTGTTGAGACACTGAAGTACCCTGATTTGAGTGGACCCTCTGTTCTTGGATCTATGCAGGGGCAGTGCGCGCAGCTCCACATGCTTAACTTTCTGAGTGTGAAGTGCTTCTCTTTTTGAGTGCCGAGGTTCCTCCATACCACCATATGAACAATTTTCCCATTGCAATTGGGTATCATACCAGTCTAGCACATAACAGAACACAGGGAAAGACAGTTTTGAGAAAATGTGGCTTTAAAACCTGTGTGTATGGAAGACTGAGGAGTGAATATGCAAAACCCATTTAGTTCACAAAGCTCATTTGGGAGGTACTTGCACAAAAACATGAATATGCAACCTGTCATAAAATGTACAGCAAATCTAGTAGCATCCCAGGATTTTTTTTTTTATTAATTATTAGTTACAATTATATTTATATAGCACTTTTCTAACTTACTCAAAGCACTTCACATAGACAGTAAAGAGATACTCTGCCCACCTCCAATTTGCAGCATCTACCTGGAAGATGAAACTGCAACCATTCTTGAACCACTACGCTCATCACGTTAGCTGTTAGGTGTCAAAGGGATGAGAGAGATAGGCAATTAAAGACAGGGGATGATTAGGGGGCCAGAATTAACAAGTTAATGGTGGGCGATTTAGTTTGGTCATTGGGAAATAATGCCCAGGCATCTTTTATGACTACAAAGATTCATGCCATTGGTTTTTTAAGTCTCCTCCGAAGGACAATGACTATTTTTACAGCACAGTGTCCCTGTCTCTGCAATGGGATATTGGGATCCACACACAGACAGCAGGGTAAGCATTCCCTGCTGGCCTCACAAACACCCCTTCTGGCAGCAACACAAGCTTTTCCTAGTTGGTCTCTGAACCAAGTACTGGCCTGGCCAACACATGCTTAACTTCAGATGGATTACCTTTTCTGATGTGCAGGTGGTTTAGCTGCTACAGAAAAAAATTAAAAAGTTTAGACCATTCAGTCCATCAAGTCAGTTTGTTTAAAAATACAAATTCATAATATTACATTAAACAAGATTGTCAAACCTGCTTAATGAAATTGAGGGTCAGCGGTAGCTGGAGCCTATCCTGGTAGCATTGGATACAAAGCAGAAAAAAAGCCCAGGAGATGGTGCTAGTCCACCACAAGGCCAGTGGAAATTCAGTTCAAGCAATTGATTTGGTATGTTGATCTTCACTGAATAAAAGGCTCAGAGCAATTACAAATGTATGTTATTGTGATGCCCTAACAGTAAATTATTAAACCATACAACATTTATATAAATAAACACACAAATTAAATACACAGTAAAACAGAAATTAATCTCAATAATTAGCATAAACAAACCAGACAATATAAAGTCCTGTTTACATTATAACGGAGATCCAGCCAGCTCATGACAGAGGACAGGAAAACAAAAACTAAAGTCAACAGCATTTCGGGGAAAAATAAACCTCAATTGGTTACAACAGAGATGGTGAAATCTGGAAATGTGCTCTTCAATTGTGAACTAAGCTATGTCTGCTTAGTATGAAATAAAAATACAACCAAAACAGAAATGTGAGCCTTTGTAGTGCAAAGCATAAAATCCACCCACACAGAGTTGAGGAAGGATCTATGGCAGGCACAGACATAATGTGCTATGTAGTGAATGTCTTGTTGAGGAAACCCCAAAACACTAGTAGTTAAATAGGATTGAAAAGATAAGTGTGACTCATTTATGAATTTACACAGAACCTTGGCTGACTGCTCAATTCTACCCAAGGGTCAGAGTGGCAGATATTTTTTCCTTCTAATTCAGTTAATTTCAGATCTAAACCCAACTCTTTACTTAATTACCATTTATTGTTCATATATTGGTGCTCCCTGAGTTGATGCAAGCTTAACGAATTTTAGCAATATGCATATTATCCTCACTTGGTTACATATTACACAAATCACATATTTTATTTTAATCTCAAATGTACAGAAACGGCTGTAACCATACAGAACTTCTGTTGGAAGAAAAAAAATAAAGACACATTGTTACTGTTACCAGAAACAGCTCAGTGAAATGAATCTACTTGCTCTAAACTATCTACATTCAATGAAAGTGTTCAACATTTTAGCAACAAAATAAACTGCTCATTTTGGCCACATCTTAATGGGAAGTGAAACTCATCTTGCAGAAGTATTTTAATTCCCTCTAGTAAATACAGTGTCCAGTACATCAACAAGTGTTTTAATTAATGCTTGCCCCAAACATTACATATGTTACTTGCCACATGTAGCTTGTAGTGCTGGATTTAAAAAAACAATCTCATATTTACATGCAGAACTGAGAGAAAAAAAGTCCAATGGCATCCAGTTCTGTACAGCGATGTGAAAAATGTCCATGGCAGACGCAGCATCAGAAAGGGGTCCAGGTAGGCCTAGGCCCACACTGTTTTGTAGCTTACGTTTTCTATTTTTTCTTCTCAAATGTATATACTGTATGCAATATAGACTAATTTTCATTTTAATATACATGCCCTTTATTACAATATCAGTTGCTTATAAACAACTTACAAAGCAAAATGACAACTTATTCAGTATTTGGGAAAGACATAATGTATAAGGATGGTGATTATACAGCATAAACCTGCATAAAAAGATTGGTAGATTAAGTCAATCTTATTTTCTAAATAACAGTATATCAAAATACATGACATTAACTGCAGGCTATCAGCTAATAACTTAATGAATTTGCTAGTTGTGGTAGGTCTCATTGGAAAGAAAGTGAACGATGACCTTGTAGATTTTATTAGCAAAAGGAAACTCACAGAACTGCAAAAAACATGACAGCGTCTCATATCAGCTCTGAAAAATTTGAGGAACACCAAAATCAAGGTCTTGGAGTGGCTGTATCAAAGCCCAGATTGCAATCCTATTGAGAATCTTTGGCGACAGCTCAAGGCTAAGGTCAATGCTCAAAAACCATCTAATCTGCAAGAGCTTGAGTAATTTGCCATGGAGGAATGGCCTAAAATCCCTGAGGAGACTTGTGCAAACTTTGTGAGAAAAGACAGTAAGAGGTTGCTATTAGTTGTGAGTCAGAAGGGGTACACTACTGACTATAAATTGTCAGAGAGATAATAATTTTGGCCATGTTATTTTTGTGTTTTCCTTGTTTCAAAAAATTGTTATTTGTAAAATATTTTCATTGAACTTCTTGGAAACTGTGGCTTTGTTCTTTTGGGAGCAGGTTTCAAACACTTTAAATACTAGTTATGTTTCTTAGAAAAATTAACAGTTTTGTTCAGTTTTGGTTACGGGACTAATAATTATGACCGTAAACATATATTTCTATTATAGTGCTTTACGTAGCACTATATGCATTTTTGTAGTGTTTATTTCAATGCCTTTTTGCTCATCATTCAGTCTCTCAATAGTTTTTAGAGCTTAGGGTAGATACAAAGGTCTTACGTTTCTGTCCATCTTTTGCCCACTTTTCAAAACTGCCCAGCTGCTGTTTATGGCCTTCATTTCTCTCTCTACTGCTCTTCTCCACTTTTTTTCTGAACCTTGATTTCTTTCCAATGACGAGATAAGGCAGGCATTAAACAAATGAAGATGGGGCATTATGTATGGACATATTATGCTACACAAGTGTCCCAATTTGGGATTTTGAAAATCTGGTCACCCTATAATATACCAGCATAATGTTTGCCTTTCACTTCTGCTATTCCCTAACATTTATCTTAACTTAAAAGCTTTACAAGTCATGCTCAAGCAAAGAAAAAATTTATTGCAAAAGGTTTGCTTTTGTAGGCTATATTAATTGCCAACTGCAAATTGTTCCAGGTGTGAATATTGTGTGTGTGAGAGAGAGAGTGAGTGAGAGAGTGAGTGAGAGAGTATGGTCCTTCTGATGGACTATAGAGACCTGTCCAGGAGTGTTTTCATCATTTTCTCAATACTGGTGATATAGCCTTTGGCCCCCACAACCCTGAAATGTTTTGTGAAGGCTCTCGTATTTGACTGAGTTCAGTAGGTCATTAAGGGCCACTGTGCCCACATAGCCCATTACAGCACCTGAATGGTACACCATATGTATATTTTCCAAGTACAGTAGTTTTGTTTTCACTTTGTTGCTGTGCAGCTGTATTTCTGTTGCAATTAAACAGGGTGACCCAGTGGGTGCCCCAACTTTTAGCCTGCCTACAATAGTTTATTTCCCCTGCCTCATTACAAAACATACACACACACACACACACACCTATTTATAACAGTTATTATTGCTTTGGATCTACCTATCTACATATCATGATGACGTTTTGTCTGTCTCTACAGTGGCATGCAAAGTCAAACAAAAGCCTGTCATACAAAGTGTTGGATCAACATCACTAACTGCGGGGCAACATAGCAGTAGAATATCCACTAGCATACCACATGATTCATAAGGCAGAATCTCACCTTGAGACTGGCCACCTCAGTGGTACGGCAATAACTGGGAGACGGCAGATTTGCGAACCTCCTCCCCCACTCCTGTTCCCAGGTTTGTAAGATTGACAATTGAAGAAATTAGCCATCAAAGGACACACCTGTAACCTTGATGGGTATCATTTTTTTTTCAAGTGCCTGCTGAGAGGGATAGTTTGCTCATATCACCTGGGAAGACCACTCTCTAAAGCAGTTTCTGCACAGCCTTGGGAGGCATCATTTAGGACCTCTGCACTCTGTAAATGTTTGGGACAAAAAACGCATTTTTCTTTGACTTACCCCTCTGCTCCACAGTTTAAAAATTACAAATCAAACAATTCAAATGTGGTTAAAGTGCATATTTCAGTCTTTCATGTAAGGGATTTGCCATACATTTTGGTCACACCATGTAGAAATTACAACAATTTTTACACATGGTTCCCCCCATTTCAAGGCACTATAATGTTTGGGACATAGCAATGGTAGGTATATTTTTCCACAATTCTACAGGCTCTAGTAAGCATGGAAATGTGTCTTTGTCTCAGACATAGTGGAGGCACTGTAGCTTTTTAGGATCATTACTGTCACCCATACAGGATTGTTAAGTTGAACTACGTTACCATGAAATGTTTGTCTTCCTTACCTGAATAATCTCAGAAAGTATTTGTCATAACCCACAAGCACCTAATTGTATACCAAACTACAAATTATATGCCAAATGTTTTTCCTTTCTTTTAATTGAGTCGGCCTGTTTCAATGTTTTTTGTAGTATGTATTATTGTTTTACTTATAAGTGGCCATAATGTTATGCCTTGAAATGCCTGTGGTTTGAAATCACCTAAAAACAAATGCAAAAAACTGGATGTTGTAGTGTATATTCTCCTTTTGCTAAGAAGCAATCACAACATAGTAGCTGGGGTAAGGAGAAACATTCAAATGGGTAACCTGTTTAGTGAAACACAAAGCTAAGCATGCACAAATTAAATTAAACAAACTACTTACATTACCTTAAACCATATCAAAGAGTTGATGATCAAGAAAATGTAGGAAGCCATTACCAGAAATATCACCAGCATAATCTAAAATGTAAAGAAGTAGTCTAATGCAACAAATGTGTTTTCCTTTCAAACAGCTTGACCTTATCTTGTATAATTTACCCAGGAGCAACACTTGTGTTTTCATTATTATTTGGCAGAGGCCTTCACGTAAGGTGAGTTGTAAGATGAAAATACATGACAATTGTTTGTTATTTACTTTTTTGTTACAGTTAAAACATGACCAGGTTAAGTGAATTGCTGAGGGTCCTAAAGTGAGACAAATACAAGGATTACACCACAAGTTTGTTAGTTTAAAGTCAAATACCCTAGGCACATAGCCATGCAGCCTCCTTAGTCTTCTGAACAAACAAAATTAACAATAATTCAGAACTGGCGACATTAGGGCATAAATAAAAACAACATTCTGCAATTAGACAAGTATTAAGTTTAGCAGCTGGTTCGACAAAAAGCACAGCATGGCTGCAAAAAAATGAACAGCTTTGTATGCAGTAATTCAATTAAGAAGGCCAGGCCAGCACCCGATTTGAATGGAGTGAAGTCAGAGTGAATTAATGATGGAATCTATGCCAGCTTACAGGCAAACCTGAACAATGTCACATTTCTATAGCAGCTTTTATTCTATTAATTTTTATCCTAGTCAACAAAGTCATAGGATTTCATGCAATCATTTTATTGAAGTAAACAACGTACAAAATTTTTAGCACCAAACAAACACCACCACCAAACCCTCTGCAGCTCAAGGGAGTTAGATAATATTGTGGTGTTTTTAATAAAAAAGGCCATCCATCTGGTAAATTATCAACCAGTAAAAATGGACTGCCAACCACCAAAAAAAGTGGGCAAAGTTTTCAGCTGACACTTGAGCACAGCAGGACTTTTAACATTGTGCACTTGTTTGTGCTTCTTTCCTTTCAAGGACCTTTTTGGTCATCATTTTTAATCAGAAAGCATAATGTAGTAACATTCTCAAACCTGCTAAATCCAATGTAGGGTCTTGGGTAGCTGTAGTCTGTTCTGGAAGAATCGGGGGTCAGGCAGGAAACATTACAGGGTCCTCAAAAACATATACCGGTCGATTTGGACACACTAATTAAACTAATTTGCTTATTTTGGAGATGTGGGAGGAAGGCCTTAACTGATCCAAGAGAAAATGAAAAATCCAAACAAAAAGCCACCAGGTGTTAGATTCAATACAGGGACAATGGTCCTTGTCTTGTCTTTACAATATATATATTTTTTATATGTAGTATTCCTTGTATAATTTCTTTAGTGTGTGTGTGTGTGTTTCTCTTGCAGGCATTATATTATAGTCACTTTTCTGAGAACACATGCAAATAAGAATTTCATTGTACTATAAACCACACAAGAACTAACTTAAAACGGTATTTCACATGCACTATGTCTTTTCAGTACATCAGTTAAAAAGACAAATAATCATTTGTTTTGTACCCAAACAAACTGAACTTGTTCAGGTAGGAGGTAGAAAATTATTTTTATCAAGCCTAAGAAACTGTGTAAAGCAGCTTTTCTTAGAATAGAAGAAGACCAAAAAAAAGTAAATTTATTATAAACACTTTGCAGGAAATTCACTTCAGCTTATAAAAAAAAAAACAAAAAACAAAAACAAATGAAAGAGAAAAAAAGGCTGCAGATGACGTTTTCTAGATATCCATTTTACCTGGTTATCCTATTTAATGTTGTAGAGAACAGGTGCTTATGTCAATAACCATTATAAACAACGCTGCAAAACACTCTCTCTGACACACTTAGGACTTTTAACAAACAAATTATTTGGTGGGCGGCATGGTGGCGCAGTGGTAGCGCTGCTGCCTCGCAGTTAGGAGACCTGGGTTCGCTTCCTGGGTTCTCCCTGCGTGGAGTTTGCATGTTCTCCCCGTGTCTGCGTGGGTTTCCTCCCACAGTCCAAAGACATGCAGGTTAGGTGGATTGGCGATTCTAAATTGGCGCTAGTGTGTGCTTGGTGTGTGGGTGTGTCCTGCGATGGGTTGGCACCCTGCCCAGGATTGGTTTCTGCCTTGTGCCCTGTGTTGGCTGGGATTGGCTCCAGCAGACCCCCCGTGACACTGTGTTCGGATTCAGCGGGTTGGACAATGGATGGATGGATTATTTGGCAGAAGTGTGTCAAAAAATGCAACGGGGACTCCTTTATACCAATAACAATACGTCTGTATAATGCCTCACTGTGACTGTGACTATCAAGTCAAAAAAGTTTTTTTTTTTTTTTGATTTTCTTTCTTTTTAGTTATTCTGTTGTGTGTTCAGAACAGAGAGAGTGTGTGTGTGTGTATATATAATTTACCTATTTATGGATTTGTTTATTAAGCTACCGTAAAAAAAACCAAATGTCCTTCTGGGGAAAAAATAAAGTTCTATCTAAAATTAGGAACATGGCAAGAACCAACCTTAGAGAGGACACCAATTTATTGTAACATGCATTCAGACACACACACATGTACTAGGCCAATTTAAGAAGTTTCCAGTCAACCTAAGGAAACTGGAGTATCAAAAATCCACACAGACACAAATTGACCACGCCAGCATTTAAATCCAGTCTTTTGAAGCTGTGAGGTAGATATTCTAAGGAATAACCTCCATACTGGAATAAAAATAATTATATGAGAGAAGCTATTGCTTTCCTTAATTCCCGCATGCTACCAAAGCATAATTACCATAATGAAGGAAATAGTTCATTAATGAATTCAATTTTCCAAACCCACTAAGGATGCCAGAGCAAAAAATTATCCAAGCAGCATCACATGCAAGTCAGGAATAATCCTTTACTTTTCCCCTGGGACATGAAGTCTATTACAAGGCAGATTTAATCAGAGAAAGACAATTTAGGTTTGCTTATCAACCTAACATGCCAAGAGAAATATCAGGAGAAAAATGGACATGGACAAAACACGAAAGCTTCTCACAGAAAGTAACCAAGTGATGAACAGAACACACATACCTGTAGTGATTGGGTGGTAATGACTAAAAAGCATCCACCTAATATATGACCTCTAACTTTTCCCAGAAACGCCTCTGTAATTTTATGTTCAAGACAATAGAATAGCAAAATGAAGCCAGCACAAGAGCACAATTCCATGTATTTATTTAGATTGAATAGCGTAATAATGTAAGAGACCCAAAACACACCAATACCAGAAAAGCAGGTAATGTTCTCTTACAGAAAGGCTCCATTCACCCTGTAGTTAAAAGTGACATAGTTCCCATTTTTGGCCAACATGAGTTTTTTTTTTTGTACAACTGTTCACAAGTGTGTATTGATGATACCCTGAATGTACACTGTATGTGCAAAATAAATAGAAATTTGTCAGAGTGGACCATAGTAATAGACCACCATGAAGACCACCAACATGTTGACTGCTGCGCTACATCACATGATTTTCATTGTAGGACTTCTGCAAATTCTTCAGCTCAGGATGGCAAGGAAGAGAAATGCAAAATGCAAAAAAAGTCATATCTGTGGCACTGAGTGAATTTATCACTGCTGGATGTATAAATAGAAACCTGTACAACTGAGAGAGGGAGAGGGGGAGAGAGAGAGAGAGAGAGAGAGAGAGAGAGAGAGAAGTGAGGATTGGCTAGAGAGAGAGAAGTGAGGATTGGCTAAAGCGAGATGTGGTGGGGTTTGGTGCAAAACAGTGGTCTGACAATTTCAGAATGTTGTGGGGATGTTTGATTACATATGTCAAAGTGTTTCTGCAGGACTCAGAAAATCAGAAAACACAGAAATGGGACCTGTCAAGTCTGCCACCTTACCTTTTTATTGACATACCGAGTCTATATGTTATTCATTTGGATTTCTCATGCAGAGACATAATGAGGGTCACATAGACAGTGAGGTAAAATAGTGTAAATTTCTAGACAATTCAAATTCTAGTGTTCATATTCAGGGCATATTCAAGATGCATATAAGTCACAAGTGCGAGTAGGAGGAAGCTGTATGGACCAAGTGAGGGTAATTCCATGCCAATCCAGGAGGTGGCAGGGTGCACTAAACCTCCTTCTGTTACCTCTACAGACCAAACCTGTCTGACTCATCGCCGTTCCGCCGCCTAGAAGAACAACACTTCCGGTTACAATGTCAGAAGGAGGTCACTTCCGGTTCCCACACATAACTTCCGGTCTTGGCATTTAAAGCCACCATTCTAACAACTATTCATCAGTTCTTATTTGGACTCCATCAAAGACACTACTGTCTCACTCTCAAAACCCATTGCAGCCATGGATAATAAACGGGTGGTTGCCCCAAACCTTTTAAAGTATATCGAGTCTGGCCTTTTCACAATGTGTAACAGATCTAGTACATATAAGTAGTCCAAATCTGATCCGAAAGGTTTTGATACCCCATGCTTTCTGACTAAGTTGCAAATCAAAACTGCAAATCAAGTTTCATAGAACCATTCCAATACTTGTAATGAACAAAATGTAACTGACTAATGAAATAGTAAATTTTGTTGGCAGATGCTCGTGCCTGGTGTGCTATGTTTGCATTCAAAACAGCAGGTTATGCCTTGGAGGACTCCTCCATCCATCCATTTTGTAACCTGTTTATCTACTTCAGGGCTGCAGGAAAGTAGTCGCTGTACTGGAAGTATTGGGCGGGGGTACCAGCCCCCTGCACGGTACACATATAGTACATACATACATATCCCTGAAGTCACGTTTGGCCAATTCAGACTCCTATAAATTTCAGCAGTGAAATGATAAAACGTGCAAACTCCACAAAGTAAATGATTTAACCAACTCAGGATATTAGAGCTGTGTAGTAGTGACAACTAAAAACTACTGTGCCAAACAAAGATGCATAAATTATATTAAACACACATTAAACAAAATGAGTATCAGTGACTCACAAAACCAAATCATGACGATAAAACCCTGTTAACACTGTAATTGATCGTTCCACTAACCTTTCAAATGGCTTCTTCATTAAGGAGAACCACATATCTTAAACTAACGGACAATTCATCATAGGCAACCCAATTTAATTAAACAAGCACTCATTTTAAGTATAAATTTAAAAAAAAAAATTTAACCGGGGAGAGATTTTGCACAAAATCAAAATATTCACAGACACCAAGCCAATGAGCTGATGCATTACTGGTTTCAGAAAAAAAATATTTGTACATTTGCAGCAAAAGTTTTTTTTTTTACATATATCCCAAACACTCTCACTTCTAATTACCCATCTTTTACAGAGTCTACACTCTTGTGGCTACACAAATGTACCAAGGATAATTCTCCAAAATACAGCAATCATCCCTGCATAATGAAGGCTGGATGTTGTAACCTACATTGGTAAACTGTAACTGCCTATCACTGCTGGTCACTTCCAGTTCCCACACAACTTCCGGTCTTGGCATTTAAAGCCGCCATCTTAACCACTATTCCTCAGTTCTTGTTTGGAGTCCATCAAAGACACTACTGTCTCACTCTCAAAACCCACTGCAGCCAGGGATAATAAATGGGTGGTTGTCCCAAACCTTTTAAAGTACAGTATGTCGAGTCTGGTCGTTTCACAATGTGTAACAGATTTAGTATATGAAAGTGGTCTAAATCTGATCTGAAAGGTTTTGATACCCCCATGCTTTCTGCTGCCCGCATATCAGACTCTGTGCTACATAAGTGTGTCAGTTAGGGAATCAGAACCAAGCTGCAAAGTGAATGTAGTCCTTATAAATAGCATGGATTTGTTTTTTCTGAAAGTGGTGGTATATTTCAACCAGACAAAGAAAAGCACCACTACACCATAGATGCTCATCCATTTTTTGTGTGCTGTAGAAATGGCAGGATGATCTTGCATTGCTGGCCAGGGACAGTAGTACAAGCACACCACTGCAACTTTATGGAAAGTACAGCTATGTACATTTTTGTAATTATGATTTTCACAACACTTGTCTGCATAATGTGCAAGTAAGGGTCAGTAATTAGTTGTATACTGAAAAAAAAAAAACCTCATAGTTGCAATGAGAGCTTCAAGAAGAAGAATGGTTAAGAAAAAGTGAGATGGAGATTGTCATAATGTCAACAAGATCCCTTTGCTAGTCATTTAATTGGCATTCACTCACATTTTCTAAATTAACAAAACGGAATTAAAAACTGCAAATCAAGTTTCACAGAACCATTCCAATGCTTGTAATGAACAAAATGTAACTGACTAATGAAATAGTAAATTTTGTTGGCAGATGCTTGTGCCTCGTGTGCTATGTTTGCATTCAAAACAGCAGGTTATGCCTTGGAGACTCCTCCATCCAACCATTTTGTACCATGTTTATCTACTTCAAGGCTGCAGGAAAGCAGTGGAAATATTATACTGGAAGTTTTGGCCGGGGGTACCAGCCCCCTGCATGGTACATATATATCCCTGAAGTCACCTTTGGCCAATTTAGACTCCTACAAATTTTAGCAGTGAAATGATAAAACATGCAAACTCCACAAAGAAAATGATTTAACCAACTCGGAATATTAGAGCTGTGTGGTAGTGACAACTAAAAACTACTGTGCCAAGTTTCTATTGAACAGTGTGAGACTAGCTTACCACTGAAGTAATGTCCCTCTTCCTCTTTGGTACTAGGCCTCTGTGGTTCATGCAACTTATTCACTTTTCTGGGCAGGGCTAACCCTTGAATGGCTTTTTCCCCACAAAGTGAAAGGAAGACACCCACAGTTCTTTTGATGGCTTTTCAAATGTAGTGCATCCAGGCAGTATGTTTCTGGAGTTGTGAAGGTCACAAGGCACGCTGTAGCCAAATTCTGATCTCCACAAACTCTTGTGGTCAAAGCAGCCCTGGTAGAAGATCTGCATTTTTGATTTTTTGTTAATATGGAAACCTTTAACAGGAGGCGTGCTGGACTTTTTGTAGTTCATATGTGGCTTGCACTATCCACCTAGACAGGCAAAGGTGTATCAGTATGGAAGTGCATACACAACATTTTTAAAAAGAACACTGTCTTTATCCTGCCAAGAATTAGGTGGATACAAAATGTCTTGAAAAATCTAAATGAAGTGTCCTCCTCCACCCTCTGCACAACTTTAAAGAGCTAAATAAAAAGGACAGCAAAGCAAAAGATATCGACCATACAAATTCTGCACTGGAAATAATGTACAAAATAACAGATATATGCATTTTTTTTTTAGGTTTATGTTTAACAATTAAATAGGTAAAGAAAGTTGAACCTATTTAGAGAGACTAAAGGCACAACCTTAAATTTAAATGGGATACTACATTTTTCTTTAAGCTTTATAAGCATGCATTCAGGAAGGAAAAGAGGAAGACATTAAGACAGAAACAGATGGAGTGTCAACAAACTGCCATGCATTCCTGACCATGCACATGATACCTCAAGAACTACTCAACAGTACTGCATAGGTTAAATAATGATTTTTTCTCCCTCATTTTTTTCTCTCTTTTAAATACAGCAGGAAAAGAACAAAAATAAAACTGCACCCTATGTCAGCTTCTGCCACTCCTGCCAAGACTGTGTGGGAAGTGTTTCTAGGCAAAGTAAACCTATCTTTGTCCCAACATGTTTACACCACAAGTCATGAACATGTTACATAACCTAACATGTCACAATCTACACTGCTTCATCTGCTGGCCCGTTTATTTACAAATCCATATTTAATATGACTTGTGCATATAGTATTGTTAATGACAGATAACATGGATGACTCAAAGTCACATAGTAAATTACTGGGAAGAGACTGAACTGGCAGTCTAGTGGTGCACTGTCCAGTGACTTTGTCACTGTGTCACATTTCCCACAAAGAGTAATTTCAAAATCTCAGTGATTTAGCGGTTTCTGCATTTCTGCAATGGGAGTTTCAATAGATGAAACGAGTAATTACACAGATGGTGGTGGGGCTTGAGTTGGCAGCCTCAGGACTTACTATCTGATGACCATACTGTTTGCCATTTACATTTATTCCAAAAATCTACAAGTGTCTCATGATAAAAGTATAATGTGCTTGCTATAACTGAATAAACTGGCATTGATGCTTTATCTGATGATTGGCTATTTTTGTGTTATTGTCCAAAATTTGTTTGTATCCAAGTTTCTTCATGGAAAATCTGGGCTGAAGGTACACCATTCCTTCCAAATTCAAAACCTGCTCCTTCCAGGAACAGGAAAACATCTTTCGGTATTTATAAATAAGCAGCAAGCATATTGCAAGGATTTTTCAATTTGCATTTATTTAGCTGTACACAAACTTTCAAACCGAATTTTAAACTTATTTTATACACTGCTCTTCACGAAGTACAGCCTTAGAGGACATGCACAAATGCATAACTAGAATGATACATTAACAGCAAATTACTAAAACCATATAGAATTTACACAAATGAACAGAGAAATTACTTTACAGAAAAAAAATAAACTCAAAAATGTAAATGATTACTGTAAACTCCATTAATATTATAACAAATATATATACAAATATAATACATTACTAATCCATATTTTACACATACATTATATATATATTATATATATATATAAAAATATAAAATACACATTCCGTTTAATCCAATGCAAGGTAGTGTGGTGTGGTGTGGTTGGGGTTCGTAGAGCCAACCTGGCAGCCCCTGAATTGCCATGAAGGAAGAAACTTGGCTTATTTCTGGGGCCAATCAGAATGGGGCCAACTTGGAGTTGCTAATTAATGTAACCACCCAGTCTTTAGAAACGTGGGAAGAACACTAGACAACTGGGAGAGAAAACCATGTAGACGCTGACAAAATGTGAACATTCTATATAGCTGGGCATAGAATTTGAAACTAGGATGTGGAATCCATGAGGTAGCTATGCTAACCTTGTGCCACTGGGCTGCCTTTTCATAAACAAAAATGCATACATTATATTAAACACACATTAAACAAAATGAGTATCAGTGTCACATTAAACAATATGAGTATTTGGTGAGTCTCACCAAACCAAATCATGACAATAAAACCCTGTTAACACTGTAATTGATTATTCCACTCACCTTTCAAATGGCTTCTTCATTAAGGAGAACCACTTATCTGAAACTAAAGGATAATTCATCATAGGCAATCCAATTTAATAAAACAAGCACTCATTTTAATAGTAAATTTAAAAACAAAATAACTGGGGACAGATTTTGCACAAAATCAAAATATTCACAGACACCAAGCCAATGACCTGGTGCATTATTGGTTTCGAGAAAAAAAATATTTGTACATTTGCAGCAAAAGTTTTTTTTACATATATCCCAAACACTCTCACTCCTAACTACCCATCTTTTACCAAGTCTAGACTCTAGTAGCTACACAAATGTACCAAGCAGAATTCTCTAAAAAGCAGCAATCATCCCTGTATAATGATGGCTGGATGTTGTAACCTACATTGGTAAACTCTCACTGCCTATCACTGCTGGTTTGTTATCCCACTGCTAACCAGAATGTGCCCTTTGTTGCTACAAATGTTTATCTAAAGGCTCACAATCAAATATCTATCGAAACAGTCCCACCTATTCACTTATTAGAGATTAGATAATAAGTTAGCAAAAATTGAGAAATCTTGAAATATTGAGCAAAGCTTCTATTCAAACATTTACCATTACAGGCATAGGTAAACACTGCAATCCATTTCACAAATGGAAAAGGCCAAAACCTCTGCCAGCAAAACTGGGCACAGGCCACAAACCAACCATTGAAATGGTGGCTATATATTACACAATTCAAATAGAATACTTTAACATTAAACAGTTTGAAGAAGAAATTGAATTGTTATGAACATATTAGAGAACAAAAAACCAAGTACTAACTGGTCCCATCAGGTGTGATTACCACATTGAAGGACTTCATACTTCCTCAGAATAGAATCTATGTACTTCCATTGTTCTTTTGGGTTTCCACTGGTGACTCTGGACTTCCCCTATCTCTATCCCAAGACTAACAGTCATCTGCCCCGATATTCTCTGAACTGCTTAATCAAACTGTGGCATAGGACTCAAGATACTAACTAACCCTCAGTGGGATGCCAGTCTACCTCAGTGTACTCTAATGCACACACGCCCTAGACCCCCACCCCCCAAGCCCCCCAGCATCAAGGGGCCAATTTAGAATCTCCAATTTACTTAACACATGTCTTTGAGGATGTGGAAGAAACCTACAGTGAAACGAAAACCCATATGTATAAAATCCACACCAGTATTGGATTCAAACATAGGAGAACATATCTGTGTGGCACCACCTTACCACCTTCTCATTTGAAGTAGAGACTTTAAATTCTGTTGGTAAGTAGCTAGTGTGTGTGTGTGTGTGTGTGTGTGTGTGTGTGTGTGTAGGACTAAGTTCTCAAATAAAACCCCACTCTGGTTCAGTACTGATTTCCGCCAAGTTCCCAATGGATCAGACCAAGAAAATCTTGTAGCATAAAGAAGACTGAATGTAAACACTGCAACTGGAAATCTCTTGTACAAATGTAAGTAATACAGATAACATGCTGAAAGAAAAAAAAAAACTTTCACCTTTATTAAATAAAATACATTAGGAGTCAGGCATAGTGACACAATGGTTGAAACAGCTGCCTCAAAGCACCAGGACATTGGGTTCAAATTCAGGCCTTGCAAGTGGAATTTGCCCATTCTCTCACTGTTTGCAATGTTTTTCGATAAACTTCTTTTTACATTAGAAAAATGCTTGTGTGTTAGCATAACTTGTGACTCTAAACTGTCTTTGTGTGTGTGTGTCCCTGTGACAAACTTGTGGCCATTTCAAAGTGGATTCTAGCCTTTTGCTGGAACCTGGCAAGACTGGCTCCAAATGTCCCACATCTCTAAAACTTGAACAAGTGGGTTACGAAAATTGATGTATGGGTGGAATTCACTTTCTGAAATAGACTTTCTTAAAGTGAAAAACTACATAATGGTACATAAAACCAACAATGAACAGAATAACAACATAAACAGAAGCAAAGAAAATGTCTATAGCGTTATTCGGATCATCACATAATAGAAAAAGTTATAATTTGAAAACTGTTGACACACTTACAGTTCTTGAAGCAGAATTTGTGGATTTCAGGGCGATGTCACCTGAGTAACAAAGAGGACAATTTGAAATAAGCAAACAAAATGCAACATGTACAAACAAAAGACACAATGTGAATAGATATATCAGTGAAAAAGAATAATTTCAGCTGGAAAAGGAAAGCCATCTTACATTCTAAAGCACCAGTCTGAAAGCATTATTTAATACTCGGAGTATACTTTTATTTAAGGAATTCTGTATATTGTTGCTTTAAATCTGTAATACAGTATTACAAGTTTTGAAAAAACATTTTCTCTTTGCCGAAAAGAAGAGATTCGCAGCAAGGACTCATCGCTATTTTTACCTGTCAGAATAACCCTCTTGACAACCCCCACCCCCCATAAATTGGCCTTGTCCCACAACACACTGTGAAGCCATCACAGCTGCCAGCTACCCCGCGTTGAAGTTTCCTTCCTCCAAGGAGAATGTGCTGACACAACCCTTCAGCCATTACAGCTACTCAAATATCGACATACATGGAAGCATCACTGGGCAATAAAGTGAATTAAAAATAGTGACTCACAACAAGCGACAGAAAAGGGAAATGCATTAGCTGTCAACTTTAAGTCAATTGAAAAGGTAAATGTTATTAAAAATGCTGTCTAAGCAGGGCATGCAAAACTCCTGTTTGTTGAATTTTTTTCAACAAGCTGATAGCTTTGCTTCTGGGGAAACAAAATAAACACATAAATGAAGTTGCTGGCACTCACAATTCTTCCCACATTACAAAGATGTGCACATTAGGGCAATCAGGGAATCTACATTACAATACAAGCGAGTAAGTGTACACATGTGTGTGCCTAATGATGTACTGATATTGCACTCACAGTGGGTTCCTGTCTCCTTCTTAATGCTGCTGGAACAGGCTATGGCTCCACACATCCATATAAAAGGGGAAAAATATATTTCAAAAATGACTGAAGTTCAGTAACTTTTTAATGATGCAGCTGTAAGAAATAAAAAACTCAATACATACCGTCTTTATATAGCAAACACTAGTCCATGGTACATTGCTGGTGCAGCTCAGGCAGATTAAATGGCAAAGAGTTAAACTGAGTCAGAGGGGCGACACTTAAAGAACATTTAGGGTTTAAAAAAAAAAAAAAGTTTACAACTTTTATTCCTATAAAATTCACTTGTTTATGTAAATAACCCCAATGTAATGCTGAAAGTCTACACTAAAAGCTCATATACTTTGTTTCATTTCATTAAGACTGTACACTTGAGTAGGAAGCCACACCAAAACAAAACTGCATTACAGTCCAGAAACTTGTTCCCTGCACCATACGTATAACATTGTTTGAGGCTTTGCTAATGTCTGTGCTGCTTCACCCATTGACATAGAAGAAATACATTTTACTGGGACTTCCAAAACAAAATGCATTAATTCCGCACTCCAACATCTCATCTAATTTTCTGAAAACCGCTTTTCCTGGTGAGGGTTGCAGTGGCAGCACGTCAAGCAGCTCAGCCCAGATTTCCCTGTCCCCTGCTATAGATTCCAGCTCTTGCTGGGGAATTCCAAAGCATTCCCCTGCTAGCTAAGAGAAATAATCATTCCAGTGTGTCCTGGGTCGGCTGTTGCACATGTCCAGAGCAATTCCAAGAGAAGCCACATGGGGTCATGCTTACAACATGCTCAAACCACCTCAACTGGCTTCTTCTCCATCTAGAGGAGCAAGGATTCTACTCTGAGGCTTCCCTGAATCTCAGCGCTTCTCACCCTGTCATGGAGTGTGAGCCCAGCCACCCTCACCTCTGCTGCTTGTACTTGTGATCACATTCTTTTGGTCATCGCCCATAGCTCATGACCACAGATGAGGACAAGGGTGTAGAACAACTGGTAAACCAAAATATTTGTCTTTAGACTTAGTTCACACTGCCACGGACCAGTACAACACCCACAGTACAGCTCCAGTTTGCCTGTTGATTTCTTAACACATCTTAAAACAAAATATATTATTTGAACACACGGTCATATTAGAATCAAGTACTCCAGCATACCACAAATGAGAACAGGATACCCATCTGCAGGTGACGGGAACATTCAAAAAGTTGATTTTTACCAAATGCAAAATGAAATCATTAAGAAAGTGGAGAAAAAAGAAATCTCAAGCTGAAATTGCTCGTCATATTTGGTTGTCATGCTTGCAAACTACTCTGGACAATCTGTTTGCTCCCATTGGCCATAGTTCATCTCTACGTAAAAATGTCAAATTGGCTTAAGGTTTGGCAGGAATCTGGAAGCAGCAGATATAAAAATGAAATATGCTTAAAGCAAAAATAAAAAAGGAGTAAATGGTATGCAAGAATCATAGTATTTTTTTTTATTACGAGTACTTGAGAGCTGAACAGTGTAGCAGTTTTGCTGTGTTTGAAAGAATAATAAACTACTGTAAAGAAAAAAAACAAAAAAAAACCACAGCACACAGAACCACGCACGGATAATGAAAAGATTTTTAGCCTGACTTATTAAGACCAGTAAAATCAAATAAGTTTTATTTTTAAATACCGGTAATCCATAATAACACTAATACACTTGTTAAAATAATCAGAAAGCTTTTCTAAGCCATTTAGTTCAAACAACTTTTCTACCTTCTGTTGTAACTGACTTGACAGTTTCACCACTGCCCCAGTGTGTGTCTCACAGATGTGACCCTTCAGATTGAGAACCTGATGATAGAAACACTGGGACAGGCCTGGTGAAGAGAGCTAGCCACTGTAAAACTGACCAGTTAAAATTGTTCACATGATTTTCCCAGCACAGGCCTGGACGATACATTTATTGGGTGTTAAAGAATCACATTGCTTCCAGTGTTTGGATAATGGGTCATACCGATGTATCCATGCTTCATTCGGCAAGCCCAAAATCATTAGCTTGGGATTTCTCATGGAACATCAGACTATCATGATTGATGCTTAATTTCAGGAGTCTACATTCTAGGCAACCAACTCAGTTTTGCTCATTTTTTAATTTTTCATGAAAAATGAACTGATAACTAGTCCTGCCTGATATCTTATGTACGCTTGCAATCTCCATTATGATTTGCCCCACTGTGACAAATCTTTTTCTGTCATTAAGGTTGCAGAGAGCCAGATACAGGGTTACCTTGGAGATGCTAAGTGATGTTGGACCAAGGCAAAGAAAATTATATGCGAACCTAGCCATCCCAGCAACGGCCTCTTCTCAGAAAGACAGAGGAGGAGCTTCTGTCCACAGTCCATCCACATCCTGAATGAGGAAAATGCCAAGCGTTACATGAATCCTTACTGTTAATTTTACTTATTAATATATTTTAGAATATGGATAGAATGCTGGGGCCGTTTCATTATTGAGTTGAGTATTTACTATTAATTGTCTTTCTGTATTCTTCTAATTCACATTCTTGAAATTCAACAACTAAGCAGGTCACTACATACTGTACTGTGTATAATTGTTGGTGACAAGTAAAATTAATCTGGTGATTTTTCAAAGATCCATGTTGAAATTGTTCTTGGAAAAAAAAGAAACATACACAAAGTTACAAATGCAAGAAACTTGGAATCCATATATGTCAGTGGACATGGACTGATATTTGACATTTTTACAAAATCAGCACCATAGAATCTCTCTTTCAGATTCATGTTTAAAACTTGCTGATCACCCATGTCTCTACACATTTATGTAACAGCAAGAATTTTCCATTTTAGACACCATATTACAGGAAAAGCATATTAGCCACTATGGAAAGTCCAAAGAGCAACTAGGATGATTCCAGGATGACAAGGTATGTAGAGAAAAACAAAGAGATGAACTGGTTCAGTTTAAGCAACTGAAAATGGAATTAGTATGGCAGATGCCAAATATTGAGTTCTTCAAGTAGAACAAGGCACAGGGCTGAAAATTGTTTTTTCTTTTAACCCTTAGCTAAACAAATCCATCCATTTATTATTCAACACGCTATATCCTAACGACAGGGTCAAGAGGGTCTGCTGGAGCCAGTCCTAGCCAACACAGGGCACAAGGCAGGAAACAAACCCCAGGCAGGGTGCCAGCCCACCGCAGGGCACACACACACACACAACCACACACCAAGGACACACTAGGGACAATTTAGGATCACCAATGCACCTAACCTGTATGTCTTTGGACTGTGGGAGGAAACCGGAGCGTCCGGAGGAAACCCACGCAGACACGGGGAGAAAATGCAGACTCTACGCAGGGAGGATCGGGGAAGTGAACCCAGGTCTCCTAACTGCGAGGCAGCAGTGCTACCACTGTGCCACCGTGCCACCCATTAACTAAACAAATAAAAAGATAAATGGAATTCACTAACAATTACATATTTTTTGGGAAGAATTACATGAATAGTGATCAATGAGTGATTATGGGCTGAATGACCTGGATCTCATAATATAAAAAAAAAACGAAAAACACACACAACACACATTTCATGTTACTCATTACTTGGCAGCCTGATATATGGAATGAGTGACTGACAACAATCAAATGACTGAAATGACCACTAGGCTTAGTAAACTGGTATAAGTGACTCCAACTTGCAGGCAGAAGAGCACAATTATTAATATTTCCGCAATTTAAGCTTGAAAATGAAATAAAAAAAAAAAAACACAGTCAGATACTGTATTTCAATGAGCATTTTAGGAAAATGTTCACAGGACTATCTACTTGGCACTATGATTTCCGCTGCCACATTTTGTGTAAGTGGTAAAAAGAGTTAATGCTTTTACGTGCTGCCACATCTCATTTCTTGTTTAAGCTATACAGCAGCTAGTGCAAAACCTGACAGACCTAAATTTATTTTCTTTCATTTTTCTAATACAGCAGTGTAGTAATCAAAGTTTACATCATGTAATACCAAAATGAAAAGGGATTCCTGTAATCACATAAATGGCTTATTTATAATCAAGTTGAAAACTACACAGTAAACCCTTTGATAAATATTTCATGGTTTTCCATATTCAGTCTGAAACAGAAATATAACGAGGTACTTAGTTCAGGATTTTACCTCATTACTTCAACCTACTGCATTGCGTTAGCAGTTGCAAGTCTGTGGGGCTTGTACTCTTAAGTTACTGTTCTTTTCCATATAAATATGTTAGATTTACAGCTATAGAACATTATTCAGATCATTTGTTGTTCATTAATTTAGCTAACATTTCTCAAAAGCATATCCAGATATTTTTTAAAAGCTGTCAAGGTCTTTGACTTAAATACACAAGTAGGTATTTTGTGACAGATTCCCACAATCCTTCGTGTGAAGAACAGCTTCCTGGCTTACATATTAAATGCATTTCCACCTAATTTCCTCCAGTGTCCTCAAGTATGCAATACTTTCCTCATAGCAGGACATGTCCTTTAGCTGCAGGATGTGCAGCTTCTATAGCCACTATGTCTTTTTTTAAAGTGTGTTGACCTGAATGCTCACAGTACTCACTGGCACATTATACAGTCTGAGCATAAAGCAGCTTGATTTAAATTCAATAGTTTTTACAACCTAATATTACATTTGCCTTTTTGAACTGCTTATGTGCATTATCTAGGCAATGGAAATGCTATATTATCGTAAACCACTAAATCCTCTTTAGAGGCTTCTTCCGGTAAGTCAGCATTTGCCAGTCTTTTATTTACAATTAACGTTCATTAAGCCTGCGGGAAGCACTCATCTACATTAAATTGCAGCTTCCAAGTGCTCACAAAGACAATTTATGTTTATGAAGAAGAACAGTGATGCAAAAGCATATCAGCAAAAACAAAAAAGCTAAACATTGCTATGACCAGTTTATATGTAATAAATAATAACTTACAGTGACAATGCCGCCCAAAAGTTGTGTACAACAGGATAAGGATTTGGAATGGATGTCACAAGGTCTAAAGCTGACATTTCAATATCTCACAAGTTCATTCTAAGCAAATAAATTGAAGTGTCAGTGTGGTCAGTATGTAAAAAGACACACCAATGTAAAACTACGCTCACACTGTGAATACAAAACAGAAAAAGCAGCTTGGGATCAAACTACGGGGAATGGATATATACTTGATGAAGGCAACACAGACAAAACTTTTTTTAAAACCTTCATTTTTTTATTTTATTCACTAGGGAAAATCTTTAGATTCTTGTTTTTATTAAATGACGATGCATACTGTTCTCTAGCTCCTTGTAAAACTGCTCTCTAAAGACTTTGGGAAGGCATTCACAACAAAAAAAAAACAAAGACCAATGTGCTGCCTATGAACTCCTATTATACAGATAAATCTCACTCCATTTATAATCAGGATGTTCTTTTTTTTTTTCTCTCTCCTCACCACCCCCCATCAAATTCACCAAGTGAATAACAACACAACGCCCAAACCTGTTCCTGCCAAATGAACTGCTGCATGCCAGTGGCTCTCAGTAATGCAGAAATGGTTTTCTCATTGCTTGAGTAGTCATATGACTCCAGGCTCACTGACGGACTATTATAACTGACCACCAAGTAGTTTTTATTGTATAAGGCAGCACTTGGGAAGCAGTCTATATGGATCAAAAGGCTGTGTGTTCGAAGATACACCTCCAAGAATTCTATCCTTTTTCCATAACTACTGTTTTGCCTATGGCTATTGCAGGTAACCTGAACCTATCCTGGAAACACTCATTTCTAAGCAGACAGTCAGTCATGTATACAGTACTTCTTCAAAAAGCTGAATTGACTTTTTCATTTCATTGACAAAAATGTTTCTTTGCCTAGCCGTTTTCAACACCAATTTATACATGAGGATTCTAATGACCATTTCTCATAACTTGTGAACACACAGGGAATTAAAACAGACTGTATCCAGGTTACGTGTACATCTCAGTTTAAAAGCTTTAGACATAATATGTAAAAGAAGAAGTACAATATTCTGGTTTTTAGTATATTGTAAAACACATTCAGACAAACATAACATTAAACAGAAAAGAAAAAAGTGCTAAATGAAAATGTACAATATGAACAGAGACTGCATTAGCACTTCTCGCACACATTTAAGGAGTCCTGAATTTCATTCCTGGCTCAGCTTCTACACGAGTGAAAACTTGCATGTTCTCTCCATGTCTGGGAGACTTTTCTCTGTGTTCTCTAGAGGCCTCTCATATCCCAAGGGTGTGCATGGCACGCGCCTGCCTACATTGGGCCAGTTTGAGTGAGACTGGTTACATGCAATAGCAAACTTGCAACTTGGCAAGTTGTGTTCCTACTATCTGCCCAGTGGTTCAAGAATAAGCATGGGCCTTTAATGAAAGAAGGATGTTAAGAAGATTAAGTATATTTTTCATCATACATTTTTAATACATGGAACAGAAAAACTAATACCAAAAAAATAAATTAAAAAAAAGACACACACACAAAAAAAAAAAAACAAAAAAAAACGACTACTAAAGTTCTTTTTAAAAACTATCACGCATGTGCACTTTGGGACCACCATCATGGATCAGGCGAGGTAAGCAGTTCCACCCCAGGACATTATGAGTGTCTTCTCTTTCCCCTGTAAGCACTGAAAGGCTGCCTAAGGATGATGCCTGAGATCCCCCCCATGCCAACAATACAAAAAGTGGCCAAGTAGGGAATGTGGTGTCAGACTTCAACCCACTAAAGAGGAGAACAGAACTCCAATTCTGTGCCCAAATATCAGTATTAAAGAGTCTGTTAATTTGTTTTTGTTTTCACCAGTGTGCAGCTATATTTTTGTTACAATCGACCTTGGCAGCCTGGCTGGTGCACCATACTTTTTTCCCCTGTCTGAAATAGTCTGGTTTCCCAGTCACGTTGCAAAGTAAACAATAAGTTTGTGATCAACCAAGTTAAGTAAACCAGTAGTTCCAAAAAAGTTTTGATACTCCTATTTCCAGTTCTCCAAAAAACACCAATTGGACTTAAACCTTGGAAGTGAAATTCTAATGCCTCTGATGAAGATGGACTCGTTCCGTCTTCTTAGAAATGATGTATAATACTTTGTAAGTTGATTCACAATATTTTCACCTTTATTTCCAATTGTAAACTTTTGACTGAAGAGTAATAACTGGTTTATCTGCTATTATGTACTGTAGATTTTATACAGTTAAGCTTCAGGTTACAACTTTCGCAATGTGACTGTGTATGCAAGTCAGAACTTGTCACTTAATATGAAATAAGCAATAAGGCATTTTGCATTTGGGCCCGTTTCACTGAAAAAAAACTTTTCAAACATGTTATTAAAATGACATTGAAGCGATATTACAGTACAGAAAAAAAAATTTTCAAAATTAAATCAAAATAAACTGAACCACTGTTTATTTTTATCATTACTGGTTTTAGCACTTCTTAGGGAGTTAAGGTTGAGGGGCTGTCAAAAACAGGGTGTGTTAAAGCCCATAGTGGCATTCCTTGTGTGATTTAATGTTATACAAAAAATAAACTACTGTTGTTTTTTAATATGTAAACCTCATGCTTAAACATCCTAAAGTTCCTGATTAAGGTGCAATACCTTGTGGAGCCAGGAAAAGGCATAACTACTGCATGAAACTCCATCACTAACTGACAAATATGAGATGTGTACCGAATCAGCTGAATAGCTGCTCAAAGTGCCGCTTACCCCTCTCTGGTACAGCAGAGCCAGGATGTGCATTTAGGACACTGGAATTACAAGCAGAGAGTTTGACCGCTCAGCTGAAGAGACAGCTGACTATCGAGATACTTACATGTGACTTAGTTTATTGCACTGCACTGTGACATGTGGGAATGAAAGCAAACAAAATGATTGAAAATGGTGACAAAGTAATGAACTGTGCTATGTTTCAGTGTTACTTACAGATGCTACATATTAAGATGTTTTTCGATTTTAAGTTAAACACTCAAGTTTCTAATTAAAATTCATTAACTGAAATGATTTTTGTTTGGATTTTATGTGCTCGTTCATATACTGTATGTGGAACTGCTATAAATTGAGACCACCATATACCAAGACCTACCTGTATTATGTACATGGACTACAGGAAGCAGCCCCAAGTGTAGATTTTTCCATTATCATCGATGTGAGTAGGGTCACTCAGAATCCTTAAAATTTCTCTGTATCAACATTTCTGAAGACTGCACATTGTCAACATATTCTGGAGCTATACTGGAAAATACACAACTGTACCTTTATAATCTGAGAAAACTAAAGATGTGAGGCATGAGCTCCACCATGCTGTCAGGTCTTTAGACACCACTGAAGCAGAATATCCGGCGGTATTACCAGCAGGTATGGAGAATGTATTACTCTTAATTGCAAAGCTTTGCAAGGAGTAGTGGGAACAGTCCAGGGCATCAGTGGTGGAAAGCTTTCCTCCCCCCAGGAAATCAACATTAAGCGATGTTTGAGAAGAGCTTACAAAATGATCAAGGATTCTAGTCACTCACAGATCCTGTACAAGCTGGCTCCAGTAAAGTTTCTTCCATCAGGGCCACTAAATAGTTGTATGCTGGATTAGCGGCTCTTGTATCAGGTAAATAAGGGGTTACATTTATATGCACACATACATACTGATCATATTTGTAATATTGAATCCATATCCATTTTCTGCCACCCTATTTTTAATTACTATTTTTCCATTTATATCAAACTTGCTAGTGCGATTGCCTTTTATTGCCTTATTTTGTTTTGTACTATATTGTTGCTAGAAGTTTATTATTAATTATTATTTGAATCTTTGGACATAAAAAAAAAATCACTCAAGACTTCTGTAAATCATGATGTGACAAAAAACTAAAAATCTTCTTCTTCTTCTGGCTACTCCTGTTTTAAGCTGCCACAGAGGATCACTTTTCTCCATATCTTCCTGTCCTCTCCATCTTGCTCTGTTACACCCATCACCTGCAGGTCCTCTCTCACAGACTTTCTCTTAGCCCTTCCTCTTTTCCTCTTGTCTGGCAGGTCTCTCCTTAGCATAAAAAAGCCTAAAAATATATGATACTAAGGGTGACTAGATGATACTGAAATGTCCACCTCTTGGGCTCTCCAGCATTAGGCATTTAATGGTATCTTTGGGATGTCACACTTATTTTTCATATGAATAATTTTGACACACTATTTCTTCGTTTGCTGTGGTGGGCTGGCACCCTGCCCAGGGTTTGTTTCCTGCCTTGCGCCCTGGGATTGGCTCCAGCAGACCCCCTTGACCCAGTAGTTAGGATATAGCGGGTTGGGTAATGGATGGATGGATGGATTTCTTGGTTTGCAATGGACTGGCAACCTGTTCAGGGCTGTTTCCTAATTTGTGCCCAGTGTTGATGCCCGCTGAATTGGATTAGGTGGGTTTCAGAACATTAGGTCTGCGCTATGTTTATGTCTTGTGCTTGCAAATCCCGTACCTTTGCTCTCATGCAGTTAAAACAAGTCATTTGGAAAACAAGCACGTGTTATTTAAATACAAAATAGATTGTTCTCAGAAATGCATAATTGAAAACCAAGGAACCTTCACGGCATTTCAGGGACTCCTATGTACTGTACACATTCACATTCTCTCACATTGAGCCAATTTAAAGTCGCCAAAATGTCAAAATTGGTAAGTATGTGGGATGTGTGGGGAAAAACAGTCTATGGAGGATTGTGCGTGAGGCAGCAGAGCAAAAAAATAAAAAATAAATAATTCCATTTATCTTCCCCAATTACGAGCCCACCTATTTGCTTTTATGAAAGCAAATGGTCAGGACTGATGCACCTTTGAGGAAACCCAAGCCAGTAAAGTAGACAGAAAAAGAACTAAAAGGCAGTATATAAAATTAAAAAATAAAACTAAGCTTATCCTGTCATAATTTGGTGCTTGCAAAACATCCCTCACATTTCTCTTCATGCAGTTGAAACAAGTCATTTGAAACAGAACCGTGTGTTATTTAAAGACAGAAGAGTCAGAAATGCACAATAGAAATGATTATTGTTTTTATATTGTGAATTTTAACAACAAAGAGATCTATACGATGACCACATGACATACTGCGTTTTAATTAATGCAATTTTATATTGTAACTATCCATCCACCCACCCATTTCCTGAACACAATAATCAGCTTCATGGTCGTGAAAATCCAATAATTTCAACAGCAGAATCGGTTGAAAGATAGGAACCCTCAGGCCATTGCAGACCCTCTTATACACACATTTGTATTCTCTCACGCAGAGCCAATTTGAAGTCACAAAACTCTGCAATAGGGAAGTCTGTGGAATGTGCAGGGGGAAAAAAATCAGTCTGTGGATGACTGTGTTGAGGCAGTAGTGCTAAACACCAAAATTCATTTTTTATATATCTTTTAGTATATGGGAGAAAACCTGAACCAAGTACCTAGTTAGAAAAAAATAAAAGGCACTATATAAAAATAGAAAATAAATGGCGCTTAAACTGTCATCATTGGGTGCATGCGAAAACCCCCCCACATTTCTCTTCATGCAACTAAAACTTGAGTACAGTAATTGGGAAAAGAAGCACGTTTTAATTAAATGCAGAAGAGACATTCACTCAGAAATGTGCAATAGAAAACTGAGTGGTTGTTCTGACAATGTGATTTTAAACACAGGGAGCTAATATGATGACCACAAAGCATTAATAAAAAGTATGTCATTGTGTGTTATATTTGTTATACCTAATATTCAGTCAGACTCATTGTTATGCACTAAAACCCAACCACATTATATCAAGTTATAATGCTGCTTGCTGGATTTTGGTAGTTTGTCTCATCATGCCCCTTTAATAATTGGGTCTGGACTCATTGAGGTGGAGGTCCAACATTTTCAACAGCAGTATCCATTGCAAATTAGGAACCCAGAGTCTATCGCAGGCACTCTTATTCACACATTACCTCGCACGTAGTCAATTTAAAGTCGCGAAACGTAGCAACAGTTAAGTCTGTTGGATGTGTGGGGTGGGGGTTGGGGGGATCAGTCTCTGGAGGACTGTACGTGGGGCAACAGTAATAAACATCAAAATTCAAATTATCCTCCCGATTGCAACTCCCCATTATTTTGTACACTTTTATTAAAGGGAAACTGTCAGGATCGGAATATCTTGAGATACGGGGAAGACACCCGAACCCGTTAAGTAATTAGGGAGATATAAATGGAGCTTATCCTGATATCATTAGCGTGCAAAAGAAGAAACCGAGGGCAAGACAGCAGTGCGTCGCAGATCACATTTTCTGCGTGACTATCAGGCTGATAAGATATATAAATGACATGTAAAACCCCTTTTCTGCAGTTTCAGAACATAATCATATCCCTTGATTTACCACACAACATGTTAGTGCAAACAGAATACAAATATGCATTGAGCTGAAAGGATGAAAAGGGGATTCTGAGCTAAACACAAAAATCCTGCGAAATCAAAATGTAAATGCATAAATAATAATAACAACGTCGACACAAATACTGTGGGTTATAATTACAGCTGCGCACGCGAACAGAAACTCTATTCTGCATTCTGACAGAGCGCACACTGCATACACTGCATAAGATACAAAGCAGTGCCTGGCAGTCTACGAAAACACGCCCAACACATACACACCGCCCACTCAGTCAAATCCCGCCTCTCATGCTGCCTAAATTTCCTCTCGTAAATAAAAATCAACCCCGACTTCAGATCTGGCAACGCCCCCAACAAGGCCCCGCATCCAACACCAGCCTCCTTTTCCGCTCACTGACTGTATAAGCCGTACCTCTCCCTCCCACTTCGGCACCCAAATCTCCACCTTCCCACATAACTCCACCCACCGCGGCTCCGCCTGCTCACCCTCCCCTCCGCGGCGCTTCTTCATGTAAACAACTCTTGTCAGTTCGTTCTGCAGCCATAGGAGTTAACGGGACAGCCGCCAAAACCAAGTCAAGAGCTAAATAAATAAAAATACGCAGCACTGCGCCAGTGAAAGGCCTCTGCGCCATTTAGTTCAAAACAAAAACGACCGACTCGTTGCCCATGTGTGACCAGCCACTCGAACACTTAAAAACCGACTCGTACTTTTTTTGTTTATTTCCAAAATTCCAGGCGGTTGTCAATTCGCAGACGGCACCAACACCCAAACCCAAAACAAACAGCCGCCTCTACCAGATCGAGGTGGCGACGTGTGTGTCGCCTAATAAAACAAAGGAATACCTGTAACGGTCACGCGAGCACGCAGGCTTCAGGGGCTCCATCACACAGGAACAAAAACAATAAAAACAAAATACTGTCAACAAGGCGCTTGTGAGTGCTCCGTTTACCACAACGGCAAGTCCCGAGTACAGCTAACGCCCAGCGCGCGAACACACCCCCCCTTCCCCGGGTAAACACACGCGGGAGCCCTCACAAAAGCAAACTCGAACCGCGGCTCGGCTACTCACGCCTGTCACCTTCGCCACACGCAGATGTGCCTCGGCCTCCGCTCGCTTCGCAGATGTATCCTGGAGTGACGCAGCAACATCGAAACCAGCGGCGTGAGTGTCGCCATTTTTCCTGAGTTGTTATTGAAATTTCCCAGCCATGTGACAGCGCGTGGCCGTTTTTTTTCTAACTTCCGGGTCGCGTGAATCATTGAGGGCGGTGATTTTGTGAAGCGATGTGAAGGCGTTGTACTCCATGCTTGCTGGTCGGATACCCACTTGGGTTATTTTTGAAACTTTACTGCAACGATCATTAAAGGCGCCTGGCAAGGCTGCTTATATTTCGCACGTTTAATGATGGAAATACTATTAGCACGTTAATTCGTTCAATTTGCATATGCACACCCACCCTCTTCTGTAAATATTACATATTAGCATAGCGCCACGCCCCCTCACTGTGGCGAAGCAACTGGAACGCAGTAAGTCTGTCCGCTGATGGCTGCACCTCATTTCTGGGATTCCAATGTGGTTTCCGAAAACTTTGGAATGAAACTGAATTAATTTCAGCGAATGAAAAACTGGGTAAGTATAGTGCTGTCTTACAGCTCCGTAGTCCAGGGTAAGTAATAACAACATGAAAAATAATAAAATAATAATAATACATTTTATTTATTTAGCGCCTTTCCCACGAAATATGATTATAAATAATTAAATACGTCACGAAATATATTTTTGTTGGCAACTTCTTTACATATTTATTAAATTATCTCTTCATTTATTTATTTAGATGGCACCGCATGAAACATGAAATAAGCCCTGAAATGAAAAGTGTCATTTTCACTTGTCAACGTTTTGAGGGCGGGCTCTAGCAACCTTTGTTTTTTGATTGGTGAACGGTCCACACTGTGAAAAATAGTATGCAGTTTGTGCTATGGGATTCAGATTCTTTATCATATCTTTTATTTGTTCATTTTTGATTCTTTTATTTTAGTGTTCTTTTCATGTTTATTATTTGTATCCAGGCTCAGGGGAGACTGAGCGAGTAGTCTGAGTGGCTGGGCTTTCAAGTGTCCTGGATGAAAACCAAGATGCAGGCCTTTAATAACCACTTGGCCACAGCCATCAGCAGTGTGTCTGTCAGCGGAGAGAGTACCGACCTTGTTGAGAGGTTTACTTACTTTGGCGGCGACATTCATGTGTCTGCTGACTCTTCCTATGAACTTAGTAGATTGGGAGAGCATGGGGGTCATGAGGTCACTGGAAAGGGGTGTGTGGCGCTTCTGACATCTCTGCCAAAGGACGAAGGTCCAAGTCTTTAGAGTCCTGATGTTTCCTGTCTTGCTACATGGTTCCAAGACATGGATGTTATGCAGTGACCTGAGATGGAGACTGGACTTCTTCAGTACTGTGTCTCTTCGGAGAATCTGTAGGTACCACTGGTTTAATTTTGTGTCAGATGAGCAGTTGCTCATGGAGTCCAGAATGAGGCACATTACCTGCATTGTGAGGGAGCATCAGTTATGGCACTACGGCCATGTGGAGTGATTCACTGAGGGTGATCCGGATCACAGGATTCTCATTACTGAGGACTGGAGAGGCTTGACCAGGCCAAGGGGAAGCCCACGTAACACAAGGCTCTAGCAGATAGAGGGTCATTCCTGGAGGGTGGGACTGGACCATGTGTCAGCCTGGGGGGTTGCCAACCAGAATCCCATGCTGTTTCGTCATGTGATGGATGCAGCAACGCATTGTACCAGTGCATGCTCCCCAGCCTGACCTGACCTATTATTTGTATAATTAATTTTTTTGCTTCAGGCCAAAGGATAGCAGACCCTTTCACTTGTGGGGCAGTTTACTGAAGTTTTTTGGGAATTTATGCCAAGGTCTTCCCAAGTTCATGACACTTTGCTTGACTTAGTTATCCTGAGGCTCACATACATTTGTTTGGGATTAATAAAGTATCTATCTATCTATCTATCTATCTATCTATCTATCTATCTATCTATCTATCTATCTATCTACATGCAACACAATGTAATTGTAGACTGTAGTATCTATGAGGGTCAGTCATGTTACGTCCCATCATCATGAAACACCCTCAAAATCAGTCACAAAACGCCCATCACATGCCCCATTACTGTACGGTTAAGATTAGAGTTGTGGGAGGGTTATCTGACTCAGGGTGTTTCGTGACTGATGTTGTGGGCATTACCTGACCTACGACATAGGTATTGCACTGCACATCATATACTAGTGCAAGAAGAAGCTGTCCAGAATTTATGTGCAAAGCAGTGACTTTAATTGAAGAATGTCTGAATTCATTACTAGGAGTCTGCATATGAAATGTCTTCTGTAAATGTCGCACTTGATGGCCATGTTCACAAACAGAAGATGGACATTACTGACACAAAAAGACAGATATGCTAATAAACAGTATAATACAACAGCTCTCACTAACATTTGTGATGTATGTTGACATTTTGGATTGACATCATGATCTGAAGTTGGAGCAGCTCGGACAAATTCTGAGTTTCCAAATTGGAGATCCAACTTATGGGGTGTGACAGAGATAGGCGTTGTCGTCCCCTTGAACCTTCGAACCAGACGCCAGACACCGGATAAAAGTCCAATAATTATTTTTGTTTGGACAAAACAGTGCACAAAGCACCCTCCACTCCGCTATATTCATAAACAATCAATAATCACAAATAACCACAATAATAAATTAATAATCAATCCTCCACACCCAGACGCATTATTCCCTTCCTCCCAACTCAGTTCGTCCATCTGGGATTTCCCAGAGTCCTTTATAGTCCATGACCCGGAAGTGCTTCTGAGCCCTCAGTCCACGTGATTATCCAGCACGTCCAGGTCATGTAAAAACTTCTCTTCTTCAACCCGGAAGCACGTCATTTCCTCTGTCCATGTGACTGGGACGTACTTCCGGGCTGTAGGTAAAATACAAGTCTCTGTGCAGTGTCCCCTGGCGGCCCCGACATTATCCAGCTGAGCTGTACAGGAAAACTCCATAGTCCACGATCCCCTGCTGGAATTCGGGGCATCTCCATGTCACAGGGAGGGCTCCCTCTGGCAGCCTGGGGGTATTGGCTGGGATGAATGGCCGGCCATAGTCCACAGGGGACATTCCAGGTAAAAATTCTAAATGGAACACAAATTCTGACCTCCCCATTCAAATGGCATGCAGTATTTGTCTCACAATCTTGGTTCACTTTGTGTCTGACAGACGGACCAGGGAAAGGTTGTCCTGCTAACAACGCTGTCTTGAAGCTACAACAGTGGAAAAATAAGCACAACAACAACAAAAACAGTCACTTCTAATTTTTGCCCCTCCTGATCTATACACAGCAATTAGCCAAAAGCTTTCGTCACTTTTTAGCTTCTATCAGGTCTGCTTACACAACGTAGGTGTTTTTTTTTTAACAATCCTTGAATTTTGATGCCCATGTGAGGTCCCTTAGTCGCTCCTGCCTTTTTCATTTGAGAATCTTATTCCGATTAATGACTGTTGTTTCTAAGGCCAAGATGGAAATGCTTACTCATGCTTTTATCTCATCACACATTGATTTTTGTAAGTCTATTTATACATGTTGTGACGGGTGGCCATGGCCATTACCCGGCAGGGGCACCATCTGGATGGAAGGACCAGGGGAGAGAGCATCTGCAAGGCACCATACCTCCCCCGGGAAGCTGGAGAACAGCCCACTTGGGGAGCTGTGGCACCGTGGATTCCATGGGGGGCACCAGGGGGAGCTGCAGAGCCCTACATGCGTCTTTCACCACACCTAGGAGTGAGTCCAGGTCTGATTAATGAGCCACCTGGAACACTCCCATGTTCTGCTTAAAAGGAACTGCCTCACTCCGTTTTGGGAGCCAAAGTCAGGAGGAGGTGGACGAAGCTTGGTGGGAGTGGGGGTGGGGAAGGAGATGGAGAAGCAAGAAAGGGTTTTGTATTGGACTGTGCATATCTGTGTTCGTACTGTGCTGTGGGGAGCAGAGGAAAAGCTCTTCCCCACGTGAATTAATTTGTGCTTAGTGGCAAACTCATGTCTGTGCCTGTCTATATCAGGTTAGGGTGGCTGTATGCACCCCTGGGGTCCACACTGTCTAAGCAAATGTGGTTTAACTCTCCTTCAGGCAATTCAAAACACAGCTGCCAGGCTTTTAACCCACTCCCATAAGTGGACTCATGTTACTCCTGTCGTATTCTCTTTGCACTGGCTTCCATTAGAATTAAGGATACAATATAAAATTCTCATACTCACTTGTAGAGCCCTGCATGGTAAGGCTTCTCAATACATTGTGGATCTCCTGCACCATTACTCCACTAGCCGAGCCCTGAGATGCAGCCAAGAAGGCCGCCTTTCTGTACCCTGCTCCGGGCTGAAGACATGGGGGGATCGAGCATTTGGATCTGTTGCTCCCAGACCTCCTGCACTGAGATCGGTGCAATCGGTTGAAGAGTTTAAACCCCAGCTTATGACTTGCCTTTTAGATAAGCTTTTGGGTAGTTTTTGTTAGTATATTTCTACTTTATTTCATTTTTATTATACAGGGTGGCCCAAAAAAAGTGGCCCACCTCCACCAAGACGACTGCATTACGTGGTGAAGAGAAAAATGATCAAATTTGGTACTCACATTTACAGAAGACACTGGAAGTAATCTCTTTGTGCATCAATACATCTCTGTGCCCACTTCAGCATGTTCATGTGCACTCCTTTTCGTGGGCCACCCTGTATCTTCTTTGTTCTTTTATTTTATTGTACAGCACTTTGTGATGCCTGTCTGAGAAAAGTGCTTTACAAATAATTTTTACTTAGTTACTTACTCACAGTGCAAGTAATGTTTTTATGATTAGCTTGTATTAAGCCAATCATACAGCACCAATTTTGTCAGGCAGCACATAGCTGCCAGAAAAAGTGGCAAGCACGACTGTGTTGGAAAGTTGACCTGCTGAGCGATTTTCAGTGGTGTGAATCAACATGGTCCAGCAATGAGATCAGCAACTGCAGTCAGCAAATCTGATACTCCCTAGCACTGGAAAGTCATGTAATGTGATATCATCTTTATGTAGCTCGCTTTTCTTTATTATAGGAGTCCTGATGTCTGTATGGCAGTAATATTGTAAGTATTCCACAACCATGTGTAAGGTGGGTGCTGTAACATCAGATATAATCTGTTAAACACTTGTCACACACGTGCGCATGGGAGGCAGCTAAAGGGCTTGAGTGAAGGCAGTTCTGAGGCATGCTGGGATGTGGCAGAGTGCACTGACTCTTTTTCTCACTTCCCTGTAGACCATTCCTGGGAGACTCCACCTGGCTCTCTTGACATCACTTCTGGGACCGAACCAATGGAAACAGACCTTACCAGCTCCGGCCCCCCTGATGTCATGTCTGGGCCTGATCCAATGAATGATGAACACGTGCCCAATCCTTATGACCTCACTTCCTGTCTTCCCCTTTAAAAGCCTGCCCTTTTTCCCTTTTCTCTCAGTCTTGTCTTGGACTCATTGTATGCACTTCAGTGCTGTATCTTTATAGAAAGAACGACTTTGCAGCCGGGATACGAGATTATACGGGTGGCTGCCCCAAACCTTTTCTTGAGTATGTGTCAACTTTGTGACACACTTAATGTCAAAACTATGACACATAATTCCACTCTATTGTTACTCCAATAAACCCCTAGCTTTAGTGTAGTTGTAAATAAGGTAAAATTGGTGGGCTTACAGGAAATGGGACAAATCTAGATTTCTAAACACAGCTATACGTGCAGTACAAACATCGTCTTCTTCATGCTTTTGGATTTTTTCTTCTACGAGCTGACTGGGGCTGACTTGAAGCCAGCTCTCTCTAGAAAATGATCACAACCGGTGACTATCAACGACATTAATGTTACAATTCATGAAACAGCAATAACTCCAATAGAATCAAGTTGCACACCTCCGGTGCTCCGCTGCATTGAAGGGGTTGCTGCTTTACATTGTACTTCAGTGATGTTAGTGTTGTGCCTGGCTACACTATAGTTAAGATTAGCGTTGTGGGAGTTGTCACCTGCCTCGGTTCATGCAACCAAGGTGACATAAATGTGCAATTCAATTGGTTTTCCAGCAATCCCCACATTGGTCCTGTGATCATGGGCCCCACTCACAGTGTGTGATTTTCAGGTAGGAAGGGGCAGCTCTGCCTGCCTTACTAGCTGTGTTAACCGTTTAAGGCGTGTTGAAGGCTGAGCAAGTAACGTAGATCTCAGTGTTAACATTTGCAGTGCGCCATATAGTCTCTGTTATATGCCACTTGGTATGGGATTTGTAAAAGCAGCGCTAATGTTTGTGATGCACCATTTGTTGGAATGACAAATTCAATGCATTTTATTAATACAAATGTTTGTGATTTGCCATCTTTTGGAATGACAGAGACACGGCAACTGGATGAGCAAACAGACAGATACACCGAAATCTATGCTTTTATTATGCTTGCTTTCTTCTTCATTGAGTATTATTATTATTATCTTTGTGGTGAAACCATACATTAGTATTAGAAAGCTTCAAAAGGTCATCATGATTTCCAAGGAAACTACAAAACACCTTTATGAGTGCCATTATGCAGCTAGGGGTGCTGTTAATTCGTGACACCATTCCTTCTCACACTTGTAGTCGTACTCCTCACTGGGAGTGGTTGTCAGACATTTCATAACAACTTCTCATGTCCTGCTCTGAGGTAGGACAAATTCTTATCCTAGTCAGACTTTTAGTGTAACTCCCAGGCATAATTCTGAGACAGTTGATAAATACATCACTGCCCTTTATTCTACAAATCACACGGACATCCAGTCAGATCCTACCACTTCTGCCAGGCAGCATTAATCTTGTTCCTCCTTCCGCCTCACATTTTGTTTTGGCACAAATCATCAATCTCAGATATTCAAGCTTCTCTACTTGTCTCAGAGTACTTCCTCTGCAGTCAGTGATTCTAAGGGGCTCAGCTGGTTTTGAGCATACCGTTGTTTCAGACTTGATGGCATTAATCTTACGTCCTTTACTTTCTAATCCCGTGTGCCATTAGTTGAACCTATCTTGCAGTTCGTTGGCAGGGTCTTGTGCTACAATAAGATCGACAGTCATGTTAGGTCTGCTGTGGTGGTCCTAAATGGGCTCCTTGAGAATGTGAGCGTGTGGGGGACTGGTTAGGGTTTTAAAGTTGGTCCAGGGTTGGGTCCTGCCTTGCAGCCTATGCCGCCTGTATAGGCTCTGGAGTTGGATTTAGCAGGTCTGAGAAATTCATTCTTGTTTTATTCTCTAAATGGCTCTTCTCTGTCTACCATACTACTATGCCATTTATCAAGTCTTACTGCTGTTATCTTGCTATGAGCTTTTGTTTGTATTTCCTACACTTTATTTTCCTGTGATTTATCAAATATTTAAAAGACCTTGTGCTGCACCATTATCTTGTTGTTTTGAGCTGTATACTCATGAGCTTTGGAGAGTAACTTGTTTTGTTGTGCTGTTTTATATGAATTATGCAAACATCCAGCTTCCTGAGTAAAATGTTATCAGGTCATGGAATACAAAAGTAAGAACTTTTATTAAACAAGAGAGTGGGAAAGGATAACACAAGTATAAACACCAGGCTGTTATGAATGGGTTCTTTATTTAACTTTTGTGGGTGTGCTTTGTATCGTTTTTTCTTGAATTTGAGCACTTTTTTTATTTTTTTTAATTTTTTTTTTAGATTCTAATATATGTTTTTTTTTTTTTAATTTTGGTTTGTGAATTTATTTAATCTGTTTTTCATTGCAGTAATTTTGTTTGGCTCATCATTATGAGAACATCCCTTGTTGTTGGGGGTGTGTCCTCAGAAGTCGTAACCTTTGGTTAACAGCATGATGAGTTTAAAAAGTCATTGAAAGAAGTGCTATGTACTAGAAAGGTCCCAAGCACAGTCTCCAAAAAAGAAAATCCCAAAAATGCCCACTCTGGGGGGCAACCTGCCAGACTCTGGCTAGTCAAATCAAGGGCAAGCATTGTATTTTTATAAATGCCATACCATTTTCTAAGCCCACTTAATCCTGAGCGTGGTTGCAGGATCCTATCCCAGTAAGCATAGGGCACAAGGCAGAAACAATCCACTGGACAGGGTGCCAATCCAACAAAGAGTGGGCATACACACCCCCACACCCACTAGGGTCAATTTAGCATCGCCAGTTTACCTAACCTGCATGTCTATGGACTGTGGGAGGAAACCGGACCACCGGGTGGAAAGAGAAAACCCATGCAGACATGAGGAGAACATGGAAACTCCACACAGGTAAGACCCTGGAAGTGAAGCTGCCAGGCAGCAGAGCTACTGCTTTGCCATCCATCTTTATAAATAAAAAAAGTTATTTTTAAAAAGGCTATCTGTCTATTATATAAAAAAAAAAATCCTGGGACGAGACAAGACTTTTTAGCCTGGGATGAGACGTGACTTTTTCAGAGAGATACTTTCACGTCCTGCAAGACGACACTTTGTGCCAACAGATTTAACCACCCCCAGGGCCGGAAATAAAACTTAACATTTATTTCTATAGCACATTTTCATGCAAATGATGTAGCTCAAAGTGCTTTTCAAGATGAAGAAAGAGAAAAAAGACAAAATAAATAAGGAAATAAAATTAGGGAAGTACATAAAATTAGGGAACAGTAATTAACATAGGAAAAAAGCAAGTTCCGATGGCCATGGAGAGAAAAAATAAAATTCTTCAAATGGAAGAACTTGATGGTGACGGTCATGTGGACTTCTGGCCTTCAATCCATCAATGTAGGGACATCTTGGTGCTTTGATCAGAGTTGTGGAGGTGCAGATCAGCACCACAGAAAACCGGAAAAAGAGCAGCAGAGAAAGTAGGGGTTAGTACAGATTACAGAGCCACCATGAATGATAATAATAATTAATTAAATATACAGAGCATTAGGATTAAACTGAAATGAAGCTATGAGAAAGCCATATTAAAATAATGAGTTTTTAGCAGTTTTTCAAAGTGCTCCACCATATTAGCCTGGCGAATTTCATTCAGTAAGTTATTACAGATTTTAGGTGCATAACAGCAGAAGACCGTCACACCACTTCTTTTAAGTTTAGCTCTTGGAATAATAAGCAGACACTCATTTGAAGATCTGAGGTTATGATTTGGAGTGTAAGGGGAGAGGCATTCTGAGATATAAGATGGAGTGAGATTATTTAAGGCTTTGTAAACCATGAGCAGTATTTTAAAGTCAATTCTAAATGATACAGGTAACCAGTGTAGTGACATCAGAACTGGAGAGATGTGCTCAGATTTTCTTTTCCTAGTTAAGATTCTAGCAGCTGCATTCTGCACTCGTTGCAATTGATTGATGTCTTTTTTGGGTGTTCCTGAGAGGAGTGCATTACAGTAATCTAACCGACTGAAACATCTTGAAAAGTTATAAGGGATTTACCTTTTGCTATATTTCTTAAGTGAAAAAATGCTGTCCTAATAATCTGATTCATATGTGATTTTAAAATTTAGGTCAGAGTCAATAATTACCCCTAAATTCTTTACCTCTGTCTTAACTTTTAAGCTTATTTCTAATAACCTCATTATATCCATTTTTGCCAATCACTAAAATTTCTGTTTTCTCCTTATTTACTTTGAGAAAATTACTTCTCGTCTATTCAGAAGCACAAATAAGACATTGTGTCAGTGAATCAAGAGAGTCAGGGTCATCGGGCACTATTGATAAATACAGCTGTGTGTCATCAGCATAGCTGTGGTAGCTCACATTATGCATTGAGATAATCTGACCTAATGGAAGCATGGAGATCGAAAAGAGCAGCGGACCCTGGAGAGATTCTTGTGGAACACCACATTGAATATCATGTGTCTTTGAAGTATTATTACCACAACTGACAAAGAATTTCTACCTGCCAGGTAGGACTCAGACCAATTTAAGACACTGCCAGAAAGGCCCACCCATTGACTAAGGCGATTTCTAAGAATACTGTGATCAATGGTATCAAAAAGACAACACAAAGAGTAGATGACAAAGTAGAACGTCGTAGAGAGTTCAAAAACATTGGCGCGATACACATGCAGAGCAGGTTAGAGATAATGTAAGTACTAAAATTCGAATGTCTCAAAAAAAATGATAGTAAAGATCGCATTAGCGCAAACAAATGGAAATTATTACTCAGTGAAATAATGGAACATCAAAAAGAGATTGAATATATTGTTCGGATTTAAATTTTAAGTTGGAGACGTGTAGATCATCTAATTCGTGTTGCCATCAGGGTAAAGTAGTGTTCCTGCCCAATGAATAGGCGTATCCATGAGGATTAAAAGATTTATTGTTTGGTGAAAGCGAAATTTACATATGCGAGCAGCAGAGATGTGAAGTGGCTGGCGTGTAGCGCAACAGCAGTACCCTTCTCCTGTCCCAGCCCCTTGACAACCAGTGATGAAAATAAATGGGGAGAGTGCTAATATGGAACCTACGTGACTAATCAGGACATCAGTCCACAGCTGGAGTGAAAATGAAAGGTAACAAGGAGGAGGAGGAGTCCCCATTGTCACCAGCTGCCAGACGGTTCAAGAAGGGTTAGGTTTAGGGAAAAAGACGGGGTTTCCCAAAGGCTCCATCCACAATGCTGCAACATGAGCTACTTGTTTTTTCTCCTATGGGTGTCCAGAAAGCACAGGCCATCGACACCAATTTGTTTTGGGCTGTTTAATCACCGAGGTCCCCTCATGTTTAAGTCAGTTGGAAAGTGTGTTTTCAGTTTTTGTCTCGTCCCTTTCTACCTCTTTTCTCTCCTTATTCTACTACTCTAAATTGTATTCTGTCTAATAAAGTGGTGAATTAAAACCATGTTTTGTGTACATTCTATTATTATAGGGATGAAGTTCACCTTAGGGTTGGGAAAATTAATTTTAGTGCTAGGGTTTAATTCTGGAGGAAAAAAGTCTAAGTTTAGAGATCCAGTTTACAATTGCTTTTGGTGTTTTTGGTTAAGATTAGGGGATGTGTTTGGATTGCAATGGTGATGGACAGGTTGACAGATGAGATTAGACAGGAGTCCCTGTGGACTGTGATGTTTACTGATGACATTGTGATCTGTAGCAAGAATAGGAAGCAGGTGTAGAAGACCCTGGAGAGGTGGAGATTTGCTCTAGAGACGAGGGGAATGAAGATCAGTAGGACCACCAAGACAGAATACATGTGTGTGAATAAGAGGGAGGTCAGAGGAATGGCGAGGATGAAAGGAGTAGAGTTGGCGAAGGAGGATGAGTTTAAATACTTGGGATCAACAGTACGGAGTAATGGGGATTGTGGAAGAGAAGTGAAAAAGAGAGTGTAGGCAGGGTGGAGTGGGTGGAGAAGAGTGTCAGGAGTGATTTGTGACAGACGGGTATCAGCAAAAGTGAAAGGGAAGGTTTACAGGACGGTAGTGAGACCAGCTATGTTAGATGGGCTGGAGAAGGTGGCGCTGAACAGAAAGCAGGAGACAGAGCTGGAGGTGGTAGAGTTAAAGATGATAAGATTTGCATTGGGTGTGACGAGGATGGACATGAATAGAAATGAGGATATTAGAGGGTCAGCTCAGGTGGGATGGTTGGGAGACAAAGTCAGAGAGGTGAGATTGTGTTGGTTTGGACATGTGCAGAGAAGAGATGCTGAGTATACTGGGAGAAGGATGCTAAGGATAGAGCTTCCAGGAAAGAGGAGAAGAGGAAGGCCTAAGAGGAGGTTTATGGATGTTGTGAGAAAGGACATTCAGGTGATGGGTCTAACAGAACAAGATGCAGAGGACAGAAAGATATGGAAGAAGATGATCCGCTGTGGCAACCCCTAATGGGAGCAGCCGAAAGAAAAAGAAGAAGAAGAAGGATATGTGTGTGGGTTAGTGTGTAGAGGGATTAGACTCAGTTGCTTTCTGCACACAAATAGCTGTTTGGCCTTTGTCAAGTATACCTCGGCCAGGGTCGTCATTGTCCTTTTCCCCTTGTGTGTTATATTATTAGAGGTAGTGCTTGGTCTATAGAAAGAAGATTTCCAAAAGTCAATAGAAACAGAACAGGGGATATTTCCAGTGAGGGGCCAGTCTGATAGCGATGGTATCCAGAGAGAGCAACATCGGCTGGATTGGCCAGAGAGTGAGTGTGGAAAGGTCCAGGAGTAGGAAAATATGAGTTGAGACTGGAATTTAGACAGAGAGGACTGAAAAGCCAATGAAGCCATTAGAGAGTGACAGTGGATCAGTTCCAAAACATATTCTGGAAGGTTCAAGGAACATTTAAAAAGCCAAAGTAACAAAAAGGATGAATGGACAAACCCGGAACAAAACATTTCCATGGGGTACAATGCCAGAGACAAAAATAAAGTGAGTCTGCTGATGACTGGAGTCCCTGGAGGACACAGTGATATTCTTGAAGATGATGTTCCATGGCAAGGTGATGGAGTCTGGGAGATCACGTTGTTACAAAGAATACAAGTCTAAAGGCTCCATCATGGCTTTGTGCAGTGCTGCAAACAGAGCTGCAAAGTTGAAAAGTGGATGAGAAGGAAGAGGGGAGGAAAGCAACACAACACATGCCCTGGAGTCCTTAGCGGGTGTCTGCTCAGAGAAAACACCAAATTCTTTTCAACAAGAACAAAATGCTATTACCATAACAGAAACATAAAAAATACCAAGACGTCAAAATAAATACAGGAGGAGAGGTCTGTTGAGTGTCCACAGCATATAATTGAGACATATGCATTGCATTTTTTATTCCAACAGATGACACATCACAAACAATTGTAGTAATAAAATGCATTGCATTTGTTATTCAAACAGATAATGTATCATCACACTTTATCACACTTTTTAGGAATTCCATACCAAGTGGCATATAACAGAGACATATGCATTGCATTGGACATTCTAACAGATGGCACGTCCCACATATCTCAGCAATGGAGTTAACTATAATAAACAATAGTGCGGCAAGATGCAAATAATTTTTAACTATGTCAATACAAAACTGAAACAAAAAGCTAATGTCAAAAAGAATTTATGCTAAATGTAGATCTAATTTAATTTATGAATTTATGTTGCATCAGTTTCTGCCTCATTCTCTGTGTGTTTTTATCAAATCTGCATCTTTGTGTACTGATTCTGAATTTAATAAATAGTATAATCTATACTTGTATTTTAATTGAGAATTTACAGCACTCTGCAGCTGAACTTAATGCACTCACGTTAGTTGTAACACATAATCCACATGTCAGTTTTCCAGCCATATGCTCAAAACATGCAAAGTGCACCCTTTTTTGCTAAAATATTGCAAAACTAGCTGTGCTACCTGTTAAAGATGGGTTGAAATACAAATAATTAATGTACATTCCATCATTAACATTTGTAGTGCACCATCTATTGGAATGTATTTGGTAATGCATGTAGTAATAAATTGTATTGCACTTGGCATTCCAACAGATGGCACATCACAATTTTAGTAATAAAATGCATTACTGAAAATGTTTGTGATGTGCATCTGTTGGAATGACAAATGCAATGCATATGTCTCAATTATATGCCACTTGGTTTGGGATTCATAAAAGCAGTAATATTTGTAGTGCACCATCTGTAGGAATGACAAATGCAATGCTGTATATTACTAGAAATGTTTGTGATGCACCATCTGCTGGAATGACAAATCCAATGCATATGTCTCTGTTATTTGCCATTTGGTATGAGATTTGTAAAAGCAGTGTTAATGTTTGTGATGCACCATCTGTTGGAGTGACAAATGCAATTCACCAAAGGATGTTGGCTTGTGTAAGCTGTTTGGGTATTCATTTTGCACCAACTTTTTGGTACCCCTAGTTGTCCTGCACTATGGTATGTGTAGATCCATAGCTGATATCCAAATTTGCAGCAGCAGCAACAGCAACATATGACGTAATTTGTTGGTCTTCTCTAATGACAACATTTGCCTTGTCGATGTGGCCTTATATGTGTGATGCTGATGACCCACCAGATTGAGTTTTGTCGGTTGCACTTGTTCTCCCTCTTTAAACCTTTCTCCCCATTCATAAACTTTTTGTGAGTCTGCTGGTTTCATTTCCATACTGAAATGACATCCTTTGGTGAATTTCAGCAGGTTTCACACGCTCTGCCCAAAGAAATCTCACTTAAGTGTGTTTTTCAACAATGGTGCAGTCCTGCAGCGGACCCTCCATGTTCCCTTGACCTTGGCTTCAACTGGACGAGCGCTGCACTGTTTGTGATCAGACTACCTATAAGCCATTGTGAATGTGTTGTTCTGTGTCGGCTTCTATATGTTGTGGTTACCGCCTCATTTTCAAATTGCCTTTATTTTTTGATTTACCCTACTATTCATAACCCATAGATTAAGTAATATGAAAATTAGAATTTGTTACTAACTCTCACCTATTCTCTTTATCTTCTTGGTACTCAAATGTGGCACTTGGTGCCACTGCCCACCTGCCAAGTTGTTTTGGTAAATCATCTATGATGGAGGATTGCCGGATCGTCACCTAGTGAGGTACTTTCATTGGACTGGCTGGCCCAGCGCTGTTTCAGCTGTGGAATGGCCAATAGGGGGAGGCAGCTTGATGGCCAAGGTCTCCAGGACGCGAAACAAATCCACGTGATATCATCTACTGTTAAATTCTGCTCTGTAGTTGTCATATTTCTATTGCACTATTGTCTTGTATTGAGGATTACTTGTGTTTTGTTCTGTGTATTGTGTTGTATTGACCCCCTTCTCTTTGACACCCACTGTGCGTCCTACCTACCTGGAAAGGGGTCTCTCTTTGAACTGCCTTTTCCAAGGTTTCTTCCATTTTTTTTTTCCCTAAAAGGGTTTTTCCTTGTCTTCTTAGAGAGTCAAGGCTGGGGGGCTGTCAAGAGGCAGGGCCTGCTAAAGTCCATTGCAGCCCTCCTTTGGGCAATACACAAATAAATTGCATTGTATTGTATTGTATTTGTTACAGTGTTCTGAGCCTGCACTCAGTGCAGGGCATTATGCAAAAATTAACTGAAACTGCAGTCAGTGGCTCCTCTGTTGAAGATTAGTCCTCCTGAGCTGAACAGCTTCTAGTTAGAATTTGCAGCATTATCATTAGAAATAAAGATTAATGACATGCAGCCAAGGTGGATTTGCCATCCTAAAATTGACCCTGGTGTATATAAGTGTCAGTGTCTTTGCTCTTCAATGGATTGACATCCTGTCCAGGGGTTTCTCCTGCCTTTCTCCCAATGCTTGCTGGGATAGGCCCCAGCTTCAACACAAGTCTGTCCAGGATGAGCAGGTTTGGAAAATGGACAGAACGGTTAATGACGGTCACACTGTGACCCACTCCACTGGAGGTACTATACCCTTGTAGTGGAATAAAAAAAAGTCACAGAAGGTGAAGAGAGTGACACAGGGACCTCCTCAGGACACACAGGACCCCCAGAGGACACATCTCTCATTGCTTTGAGTCTCGAGAATTGAGGTTGTCATTCCTAGTATCGGTCATGAGAGGCCAGTAGTGGCAAAAGCAATGTCACGCCTTGCTGTCACACACAGAGGACACTTAGGTTACAGATCAACCAGGTTCGATGTGCTGGAGTGAACTGTGTGGGACAGTCATTGCTTTCTCAAAGACACAAGCATTTTTGAGTAAAGGTCAGGAAGAACAGTTTTATTAGGTTTCTGTTAATTGTTAATTATTACTTCCCTGAAGAGAATGTTTAAACTATAGTAAGATGTAAAGTGTTATTTATCTGAACCTTATGTTAGGTAGATTGCCCAGAGGGGACTGGGTGGTCTCGTGGTCTGGAACCCCTAAAGATTTTATTTTTTTTTCTCCAGCCTCTGGAGTTTTTTTTTTTTTGTCCACCCTGGCCATCGGACCTTACTTATTCTATGTTAATTAATGTTGACTTATGTTTATTTTTTATTGTGTCTTCTATTTTTCTATTCTTCATTTTGTAAAGCATTTTGAGCTACATTTTTTTTGTATGAAAATGTGCTATATAAATAAATGTTGTTGTTGTTGTTGTTGTTGGACACTCTAGGGTGGTCCGTGCCTTGCGCTCAGTTGTCTCGGCATAGAACGCTGCAGCTCTGAGCACAAAGATGTGATGGTCTGGCTTTAATATTCTTTGTTTTTGTATAAATATTTTGTTTGTATCTGATTAATATTATAGGCGGCACGGTGGTGCCTATACGGTAGCGCTGCTGCCTCGCAGTAAGGACACCTGGGTTCGCTGGATGGATGGATTAATATGATATTTAATTGTTTATTATTAAGTGTTTTATTTTGGTCTTTTAAGATTGCCAGTTGGGTACAGTGGATACATAAAGCAGTAAAGCCCCCTTTTCTTTCTGTACACTTTATTGTGTTGTAGATTTCATTTGAAATGGATTTTAATTTGTCATTTTTGTCCATCAATTCACGTTCAATAGACCATAATGCCAACTGGAGAGATGTTGTCAGAGAGGTTTTACAAAATCTCTCTATTATAATAAAAAAATCTTGGGAGACAAGACTTTTTATCCTGCGATGAGACGGGATCTTTTGAAGATACTTTTAACATGAGATTCTTCCAAGTCACGTCATATTTACAACCATTTTCAAACAAGACCACGACCCTCTCAGCTCTCATTCGTGTGAATGCTTTTGTCAGACACAGTTCCTGAGCTCTCAGCTCTTATAAATTTTTAGGTTTTCCTCACTTTAAGTTGCCAGTAAAAGAAGACGTACCATGTCCAAATCTAATTGTTGAATTTCATCCCGAAGGGTTATCAACAGAAGAAATGAGTACACAGGAAGTGCTAGCACTGAGAAATGATAAAGTCAAATGAATTAACGCAAAAATTGTCAATCGTTTACATGGCAAATTGATTAAATGCGTATCAATAGACTCTGCTGAAACAGTTGGTGGTGATGGTGCGGAAGATGAAAACATCAACTTACAATATCACGAAGAATATCTACAACCGTTAACACCGTTGGGCCTTCCACCGGCCAAATTACTGTTGAAAGAAGGATGTATCCAAGAAAGGTAATGTAGTACATCTCCCATGGATAACATTGGACACCAAAACAGATCTTGATATGCCATTCGTATTAAAACATTTACAGTTTCCCGTTAGAATAGCTTTTGCAAAGACAATTAAAATATCACAGGGACAAACATTTGAAAAAGTCATTTTATTTAATAGAGAGAAAGAAACAAAATGCAATCACGGGCAGTTATATGTTGCGTGCAAGTGTAAAAATTCACATGAAAATTAACATCTGTTTAAATTGTACATTCACATCCCCATACGCGAGCAGCAGAACCCCAAAGAGGCTAGTAGTGCCCCTAGTTTATTAAAAATCCAAATTCAAATATCTCCTTCCTAGAGGTATTCAGACCCTTTGCTGTGGCACTCCAGATTGTCTTCGTGTCATCCTGTTTACTTTCATTCTCCTTTGGGGTGTTTCCAGAACTTGATTGGGGTCCACTTGTGTCAAACTGAATTCATTGGACTTCATTGAGAAAGGCACTGCAGTGGTGCGGGTTGGCCCCATGCTGCCTTTTTCGAGTTTTGGAAGCCTCTTGAACCCGACACTGTCGATAACGTAACTGGCTAAGTGTGGCAGATGAGGACAAAATGCACACGAAGCAAGGGGATGGTGAAAAGTGTTCCAAGTGCTTTTATTAAACATCAACGTTCAAAATGTGCAGTGCTCCTTCAATAACAGATAATCCATAAAAACAAAGTGCTAATGTTAGTGGAAGTTAAAATTCAATAAATCAAAAAAATCCATTAAAAATGAGGTTAAAATTCCACTGGCAAGAAACTGTCTTTTTATCCAGAGTGCCTTGATGTCTCTTTAAAAAGCTGACTCCTCTCCGTTCTTCTCCTGGTCCGTGTCCCATTGCCAATCCTATGGCATCTGCAGGGAGCCACTGAGACCTGCTCCCACGCCCACGGCGAAAGCACATTCTATCCTCTCACCACCACTTATGGCTCTTCACAGTGAGGGGTCAACTCCTGAGCCCACTCTTAAGTGCCGGCCACATGCTCCTTCCAGGGGCTCCACACCCACCTGCCTGCCTCCACTCATTACACCCACTTACTCTCCTTCACATTCCTGCATCTCTTCTTCCCTTCTTCAACCTCTGTGCCCATTTCCTTTTTGTTTCTTTGTTCCTCTTCCTCCTCTTTCTCTCATGCTAGTTCGTCTCAATCATGCACCCTGGGAAGCCGATGAAGCAATTGAGAAAGACCACACCTTCACATTGCAGGTCTGTCTCACCCCAATTACTCCACCAGCTCCCTGCGCCAACGGGGAATGAGCCGGCCAATTGATTATTTATTAAAGTGGCCATTCTTTCTGTGCCGCAGACCCGTCATACCACAGGCATACATGTACCTACGTATAGAAGGTCACGCAATTCACACTGTGCATCAAGACAAACCACGAAGTCCAAGAGACTCCAAGATCAAATTGTGGTGAGGCACAGATCAGTGCAAACCATTTCTAAAGCTTTGAGGGTTTCCAGGGGCACAATGGCCTCAATAAGTGTGACATGGAAGAAGTTTGGAACGTGCAGGATGCTTTTGAGGGTTGGTCATCTGGCCAAATTGAGTAACCAGTGTCAGGCACGTGTGCAAAGTGGGAAATTTAAAAGCTCTGGTGATGGTAATTCTCCTCCACTCCAGGTGTTGGCGCTCTGTATTGTTGCAAGGACATTGAGCTGTTGGCCGTAAGTTTGTGTCCCTATTACTTGCCCACAGAGCTTGGACACGTCATTGTTGTTATGGTTTACATTCCCCCTCGAGCGAACGCGGAGATAGCGAGTGACATCATCCATTCCGCAGTTGCTAAGTTACAAACACAGCACCCTGAGGCGCTTGTGCTAATTGCTGGAGACTTTAACCATGTGACGCTGGACAAAACATTACCTGCCTTCTCCCAGTATGTGGACTGTAACACCCGGGGAAATAGGACTATTGACCTACTGTATGCCAACGTTAAAGACGCATACAGCGCCACCCCGCTGCCTGCGCTTGGGAAAGCAGATCATAACCTGGTTCTGCTTCAGCCTCACTACAAACCAAGACTGAGGGAGCTATCTACAACCACACGCTCATTCAGGAAGTGGTCCCCTGAGGCAGAGCAGGCTCTGAGAGACTGCTTTGGAACTACAGACTGGGATATCCTGCAGGGATCACATAGTGAGAACATTGAGGAGGTTGTTGACTGCACAACTGATTACATCAACTTCTGTATGGACATTGTAATTCAAGTAAGAACAGTACACTGCTATGCTAACAACAAGCCATGGATTACAAGTGACATCAAGGGCCTTTTGAACCAGAAGAAAAGAGCTTTTAAAGGCAGTGATCAGCATGAGCTCAAGCGTGTGCAGAAGGAACTCCAAGTCCAGCTCAGGGTGGCGAAAGAGCAGTACAGGAGAAAGCTGGAGCAGAAGTTGCAGAATAACAGTCTGAAGGAAGTGTGGGATGGGATGAAGATCATCACTGGCTGCAGCTTAAGCGGGTGCCACCATCGAGAGACGTGGAGAGAGCAAACCAAATGAACAACTTCTTTAACAGGTTTGACCACCCTAACCCACTCTCACCTCCGAGTACTGCATCCTCCAACCATCCTTCTGCTGATACCAGCATAGGAAAGACATCCCCACCTACAATTACAGCAGTGCAGGTAAGCAGAGAGCTGAGGAGACTTCGTGCCAGCAAAGCAGTGGGTCCAGATGGAGTATCGCCACGATTGCTGAAGGCTTGTGCGCTGGAGCTGGGGAGTCTTCTACAGCACATCTTCAACCTGAGCCTGGAACAGGGAGAGTCCCGAGGCTTTGGAAAACATCTTGTATCACCCCAGTCCCAAAGGTATCACGTCCTAGTGAGCTGAATGACTTCCGGCCTGTTGCTCTGACGTCACATGTGATGAAGACCATGGAGCGGCTGCTGCTTCACCACCTGAGGCCACAGGTCTGCCATGCCCTCGACCCTCTGCAGTTCACATACCAGGAGAAGGTGGGAGCAGAGGATGCCATCATCTATATGCTACACTGATCCCTCTCCCACTTGGACAGAGGCAGTGGTGCTGTAAGAATTATGTTTCTGGACTTCTCTAGCACCTTTAACACCATCCAACCTCTGCTCCTTAGGGACAAGCTGACTGAGATGGGAGTAGACTCACACCTGGTGGCATGGATTGTGGACTATCTTACAGACAGACCTCAGTATGTGCGTCTTGGGAACTGCAGGTCTGACATTGTGGTCAGCAACACAGGAGCACCGCAGGGGACTGTGCTTTCTCCGGTCCTGTTCAGCCAACATACATCAGACTTCCAATACAACTCGGAGTCCTGCCATGTGCAAAAGTTTGCTGATGACACTGCTATTGTGGGCTGCATCAGGAGTGGGCAGGAGGAGGAGTATAGGAACCTAATCAAGGACTTTGTTAAATGGTGCAACTCAAACCACTTACACCTTAACACCTGCAAGACCAAGGAACTGGTGGTGGATTTTAGGAGGCCCAGCCCCCTCATGGACCCCATGATTATCAGAGGTGACTGTGTGCAGAGGGTTAAGACCTATAAATACCTGGGAGTGCAGCTGGATGACAAATTGGACTGGACTGCCAACACTGATGCTCTGTGCAAGAGATGACAGAGCCTACTATACTTCCTTAGAAGGCCGGCGTCCTTCAACATCTGCAATAAGATGCTGCAGATGTTCTACCAGACGGTTGTGACGAGCGCCCTCTTCTACATGGTGGTGTGCTGGGGAGGCAGCATAAAGAAGAAGGATGCCTCACACCTGGACAAACTGGTGAGGAAGGCAGGCTCTATTGTAGGAGTAAAGTTGGACAGTTTAACATCTGCAGCAGAGCGACGGGCACTGAGCAGACTCCTGACAGTCATGGAGAATCCACTGCATTCACTGAACAGGATCATCTCCAGACAGAGGAGCAGCTTCAGCGACAGACTGCTGTCACCGTCCTGCTCCACTGACAGACAGGAGACCCCACACTATGTGACTCTTCAGTTCAACACTGGGGGGTAAACGTTAACATTATTCAAAGTTATTGTCTGTTTTTACCTGCATTTTTATTACTCTTTAATTTAATATTGTTTTTTGTATCAGTATGCTGCTGCTGGATTATGTGAATTTCCCCTTGGGATTAATAAAGTACCTACCTACCTATCCCACCCACCAGGTGTTCATCAGGTGTTGTATGGTCGAGTGGCTGACTACATTTTGCTTTTTACTCAACTGCATTTAAAGGACTCTGAGACCATGAGAAGAATTATTCTATGGTCTGACAAAAATGGAACTCATTGGGCAGAACTCCAAGCATTATGTCCAGCAAAGACCAGACACTGCTCATCACCTGCCTAATACCATCCTTAGAGTGAAGCCTGGTGGTGACATCATCACGCTGTCGGGGTCCTTCTCAGCTGCAAGGACCAGAAAACTGATCAGAATTGAGGGAATGGCCACCCCAGCCAAATACATTAAGGTACATTAAGGCTACAGAGTTCACACCACTTCAGACTGTTGCGGCGATCATTCGCCTTTCAGCATGACAATGACCTGAAGTAAACAGACAAAACAACACTGGAGTGGCTTTGGGACAAGTCTCGGAGTGGCGACACTCAAATCCCATAGGACATGTCTGGAGAGAGCTGAAGATGGCGGATAACTGACACTCCCCATCTAGTCTAATAGAGCTTGAGAGGATCTGCTGGGAAGAATGGGATAAACTGCCCAAATCCAGGAGAGCAAAGCTTGTAGAGACTCTAGAATTGTTACCAAATGGGCTTTTCCAAAGTGCTGAGTTTAGGGTCTGTAAATGGATATGAATGAGAGATTTGACTTTTGTGATTTTTAATAAAGGTTGAAACCTTTCAGAAGATGAGCTTTCCCCTTTGTCATTCTGGGTTATTGAGTGTACATCGATGGGCAAAATTCTCTATTTAAAAAAGAAATCTACAACACGATAAAGTGTGTAGAAAGTGAAGGCATCTGAATACTCTCTGATTCCACTTTAACACAGAAGATGATATTTAAATACCAAAGAGAGAAAATAAACTTGAGTCAGTGCAACAGCCTCGGCTGTATCATAAAGGCAAAGAAGTCCTGTGGGCTAACTGCTGTTATCAGTAGGGCTGACGTCATCACTGCTCCATAGCAAGCTACAACATGGATCAGCGTTACAGCGTGATGGAATTACTAATATCCATACTGATTAAAAAAAGAAACTTAAAAAAGAAAACTCCAATTGCTGGAGATTTTCATGTGAAAGGCTAACCGGTGTTCTACATACCCCACCCCACAGCTTCCACCCTCCCTAATCATCACCTTTCCTGATCGTCATTTGGCACCGATTATAATCAGATCAGCTTCTTTTCTGGATGGTGACAAAATATTAGCGCATTTATGATGCAGAGCGATCCAAAGCCGTGAGGAAGCTGTAGGAGCACTTGACTCATCGTGAAATTCTGACTCAGTGCTGTCCGTCTAGAATTCTCCAGAAGGCCAGCATCATAAAAATGAGTGAGAGTTAGGTCTGCGCAAATTCATGAAATATTCAGCAGGACGCTTTGCACAATGAAGCTCAGATTAAGATGCAAGTTGCCTTTATTATCTGCAAAGCGGGAATTCTTTGATCCAATCTCTACATATATAAATTGAAAATGTATTATTATTATTGGATCTTTAAGCTTTATTGGCATAGTTGCTTTTAATTAGTAAATCCACAGATGTATAAAAAGCTATTTATGTGGTGTACATGTACTGTGGCAGGCTGCTGAGGCAGAAATGACATCTAAAGAGAAAGTAACCTGCAATGGCCGCTTGAGAGCTCCACACCAGTATGGAGAGATGAACAGGGAGAGAAAGTGACCCTCTATATCTCCACAGATTCCAGAACAGGGTGGTTAGATTAATCCCCTCAATTCCATACCTGGCAGACTCGCAGGAGAAACATGAGATGTTGGAGTCATTCTCTCTTCCATTACATTTCTATGTTGTCACTTCTTTCCACCTCAAAAAAAAAAAATTGTAACCAAGACCCTTATTCATAGTCTTGTTCCCTTTTGACTTCATTACCGTAACATGGTTCTGTTTGGTGTCTCTGCTTGGTACCTAAACAGTGTGTGCAAAATGCGGTGGCAAAAGGGTCCTCCTGCATTTAAATCCCTGGGAACAATACAATACAATACAATACAGTTTATTTTTGTATAGCCCAATATCACACAGGAAGTGCCGCAATGGGCTTTAACAGGCCCTGCCTTTTGACAGCCCCCCAGCCTTGACTCTCTGAGAAGACAAGGAAAAACTCCCAATAAAACCTTGTAGGGAAAATGGAAGAAACCTCGGAAAGGCAGTTCAAAGAGAGACCCCTTTCCAGGTAGGTTGGGCGTGCAGTGTGTGTCAAAAGTAGGGGGTCAATACAATACAATATACAGAACAGAACAATTCCTTAATACAGCATAATAATAAAAAATTTAGAAGTACGGTTTAACAGTAGATGATATGACATAATTAGGTTTGGATATTTTTAGAGTCCTGGAGACCTCATCCATCTAGCTGCCTCCCCATTTGGCCATGCCACGGCTGAAACGTTGCTCCGATGAAAGGACCCCTCTTTCCCATGATTCCTGTGATCCTCCATCAGGGATGACTTTACCATAGGCAGGCAAACAACTTGGCAGGTGGGCAGTGGCACCAATGGCCACATTTGGGTACCGAGAAAAGAAACAGAATAGGTGAGGGTTAGTATTCAAATATAATTATCATGTTACTTATGTTATAGTGCTAATGACTAACAACAGAGATGCAGTCTGTACAGTTAATCAGCAGCTCTAGTCAGGATATGCTAAACTGAAGAAGTGAGTCTTCAGCCGGGATTTAAAGGCTGAGACTGAGGGGGCATCTCTTATGGAAGCAGGAAGACCATTCCACAGTTTAGGGGCCCTGTAACTAAAAGCTCGACCTCCCACTGTTATTTTATTAATCCTTGGAATCCTAAGCCGACCGGCATCTTGAGATCTTAATGTGCGCTCAGGTTTGTAAGTCATGATAAGTTCAGACAAGTAAGCCGGACCTTGGCCATTTAATGCTTTATATGTTAAAAGGAGGATTTTGAAATCTGCCCTGAACTTAACTGGGAGCCAGTGTAAAGATTTAAGAACTGAATCTTAACACACAGTACGACTCCAACACTTCAGCCATTACTTGGGCAGCCTGCTCATTTTAGCATTCACTGTACACTCCTCCTCCTTTTAGTTTTTAAGGCCCTTCATGGTGTGGCCCTACCTGGTCTCTTCACTTTGTCATTATGCGTTATTGAGTGTAGATTGGTGGGCAAAAATGGCAAATCTATCCATTTAAAATTTAAATCTACAACACAGCAAAATGTGCAGAATGTGAAGGGATCTGAAGACTTTCTGAATTTACAGTATAAAGGGGAAGTTTTGAAGACAGGGTACAAAATGTGATCCTTCAAACTAAAAGAGGTGGGAGCTCAGGGTTGGGTGTGTGGATGGGTGTAGAATTGGCTCAGACGCAGAAAGCAGAGGGTGATGGTGTGTGGAACCTCATCAGACCTGGCTGATGTTACGAGTGGTGTCCAGCAGGGGTCAGTGCTAGGGCTGCTGCTCTTTTTAATATTTATAAATGATTTAGATAGGAATATAAGTAACAAGCTGGTTAAGTGTGCAGATGATACCAAGATGGACTAGTGGATTTGCAGATAATCAAGAACAGAGGGACTTGGACAGCAGACAGGCTCGGGCAAATTTGTGGCAGATGAAATTTAATGTCGGTAAATGTAAAGAATTACACATAGGAAGTACTTTGTAAAAATGAGAGGTTTGAATACACAATGGGGGGTCTGAAAATCAAAAGTACTCCTTATGAGAAGGAGTTAGGAGTCGTAGTGAACTCGACACCATCAACTACCAAACAGAAGCCATTAAGAAGGCTAACAGAGCGTCAGGTTATATAGCGCCTTGATGTTAGGGTGTACGATATTGGAAAAAAAAATATCACGATATTTTCTGGGACTTTGACGCTAACGATAATTCTAAGATAATGTATTATTTGAAATTATATTGAATGATATTTTTGTCATCTATAGCTTTACTTATCAGGTCTTTTTGTATTCTTAAACGTCATAATAAATAAGATCAATTTAACCTAAACTGCATTTTACAGAGGAACCCCAAATTACTCACCAATCGCAATATAAAGCCTATGCCCAAAACAAGGTGGCCTCTTCTAGTTATTAATCCGTAGTGCACTGACAACGTTAGCCCCGCTGTCTGTGCGGTCTTCTCGCAGTGACCATGATGCCAGCGCATCTTTCAGACCTTGCGCAGTGATGTCGCCTGTGTGATCTTGTGGGAACTTGGATATTTGCAAACAGAAGCTTTGCAGATGCCAGTTTTTGTCAATGAAATGCACCGTCAGGGAAAGGTATGGCTCGGATGTTCGGCTCGACCATAAATCCGTTGTTGTGGCAAAATGTGAAACCTTTTGCAGTTTATGCGTCAGAGTTTGGCGACACGAATCATACAACTTAGGCAGAGCTGTTTGACTGAAATATTTTCGGCCAGATAGTGTGTACCTTGGGTCTAAAGTATTCAAAAGTTGTTTAAAACCATCTCTCTCAACCACTTGAATTGGCACCATATCTTTTACGATGTAATTGGTGATGGTGTTTGTTATGTCATGCCATCTGTTGCTTTTCTTGTCGTAAGGCACTTTTTTGCAGAATGAATCCGCTAAACGTTTGCTGAGTGTGTTTTTTGGTGCTTGTACCTTGGTTACTTTAGACTTGTGCTGGACAGTTGACTCCTTAAGCTTTTCGTATTCTTTATATTCTGTGCGGTGGTTAGTTCGCAAACGGTGAAACAAGTTAGTTGTCGAGCTGTCTTTAACGGCAACCGATTTCCCACATAGTTTGCAGGTTGCCGTCTTTTGAGCAACATCAGTCTTTTCAAAACCAAACCACTGCCATGCGAGTGAGAATGAACCACGTCTGGCAATTAACTCTGACGACGTAGATGGCAAGGCTGTTTTATCATCTGGCGCTGTTTGTTCACTCATTTTGAGGCAGGGAGCGACGCTAACTTTTGGCTTGTTGGAAGTGCACACCTACGCAACACGCTTTGCGCACGCGCAGTGGTCTGTACTGTTGCATTAGTGAATGAACTCTGTTTTTTTTTTTGCAAAACAAAGTTACATACTCGATAAATTAATCTCGCACATCGTTTAAACAGCAATTAAGATATAATCGTAAACGATGTATGTCGCACACGCCTACTTGATGTGTGGAGTACAAGTCACAGGAGGTTCTGCTCAGGCTTTATAACACACTGGTGAGGCCTCATCTGGAGTCCTGTGTGCAGTTGTGATCTCCAGGCTACAAAAAGGACAAAGCAGCACAAGAGAAAGGTCCAGAGAAGAGCAACTAAGAGCGACTAGGCTGATTCCAGGGCTACAGGGGATGAGTTATGTGGAACGATTAAAAGAGTTGAGCCTTTACAGTGTAAGTAAAAGAAGATTAAGAGGAGACCTGAGTGAAGGGTTTAAAATTATGAAGGGAATTAGTCCAGTGGATCAAGACGGTGAATTTAAAATGAATTCATCAAGAACACGGAAACACAGCTGGAAACTTGTTAAAGGTAGGAAGTTTTTCTTCACACAGATAATCACAGACACTTGGAATAAGAGACCAAGTAGTGTGGTGGACAGGAGGACTTGAGGGACCTTCAAAACTCGACTTCATGTTGTTTTAGAAGAATTTCTGGTCTGAATGGCCTGTTCTCGTCCAGATTGTTCTAATGTTCTAATTTCATTTTCAGATTTCTGCGTATTTACACGTTTTAGGCAATTCTTAAAAGATATGACCACCTTCCGAGTCATGTGTGTATACATTTAAGTATTTGTCAGTCTGTAGATATAATAATTAAAAACCATATCACTCAATTCATGTGAAAAGCGAGAAACCTACTCATTAAAAGTGAAAAAACAATCCAGAAGACTTGGCTCTAAACAGACAACCGTTTTGCATTTTTGAACAAATTGTCCAGCAGCATTTTAGTGAGAAAATTATAACTTTATGTAAGGAAAGCCATGCACTGGACACCATTATTTTTAATTTCCAGCACCACCACAAAATGATGTTTTATTTCACACACTAGTGGTGCTACTCAAAGATGGGCTGAAAGTCAACGAAAGTAATCAACAAAGACCTCAACGTTAATGTCTGCAGTGATGGATCTATTTTAATGTATTTTGTAAGTCACCCACCCTTATAAAAGAACAAGTGTTTGTGCGTCGCTTTATTTGTGTACTAGCAGAATACCCGCGCTTCGCAGCGGAGAAGTAGTGTTTTAAAGAAGGTACGAAAAAGAAAAGGAAAAATTTTAAAAATAACGTAACATGATTGTTAATGTAATTGTTTTGTCATTGATATGAGTGTTGTTCTCATATCTATCTATCTATCTATCTATCTATCTATCTATCTATCTATCTATCTATCTATCTATCTATCTATGTTGTTCTCATATCTATCTATATATATATATATATATCTATCTATCTATCTATATATATATATATATATATATATATATATATATATATATATATATATATATATATATATATATATATAGCAAAATACCCGCGCTTGGCAGCGGAGAAGTAGTGTGTTAAAGAAGGAAAGAGAAAGAAAAGGAAACATTTTGAAAATAACGTAACATGATTGTCAATGTAATTGTTTTGTCACTGTTATGAGTGTCGCTGTGATATATATATATATATATAGCAAAATACCCGCAGCGATATCATGTGTTAAAGAAGTTATGAAAAAGAAAAGAAAACATTTTAAAAATAATGTAACATGATTGTCAAAGTAATTGTTTTGTGTATTTGGTGGCAGCGTCACAAAGTTTTTTTCGTCTAGCTGCATCAGAAAATGTACCACGACGTCTGACACGCCTCCTTTTTACTGTTTTCTCACAGCTTGGATTGCTGCTGTCATATATATATACACACACACATACACACACACACATACACACATATATATAATATACATATATATATACACATACATATCTTCATATCTACATATCTATATACATATCTACACACACAAATTATATATATGTGTGTATGTATGTGTGTGTGTGTGTGTGTGTGTGTGTGTGTGTGTGTGTGTATATATATATATATATATATAATCTAGATAGTGTGTGTGTATATATATATATATACACATACATATATATATATACACATACATATACTTGTGTGTATGTTTGTATGTGTCTATATGTGTGTGTATAGCTTTGGTCACTGAGTGCAAGGGAAAAATAATAAAATATAGTCTATAAGTTATTAAACAGTAAAACATTAACGTTTTAAGAAGTACAGGTACATTGAGCACTACTGGAGTGGTTTGGGTAAACTACATTTTAAAGACTGTGTAACACAACAGGTAAGTAACTAACAGCAGCTAAAATGTATATGGATCATCTCTCGGTAGTAGATCCCTTTTGAAAGGCGCTACACGACGGCTGTGGTATAGAAATTACATTTTCTATGTGAGCGTTCAAATTTGTGCCTCTGGTAATGTGCCTTACCGGCAATTAAAGAAAATTATTTTGTGTCCTCTGCCGTGTTAAGAGAAAGGCTTTGGTTTGGGATAAAAGGAAAAAGGTGTAAAGAAAGGAAAGTTGCCTTTTTCTTTTATATAGTATAGAGAGATGTGTTCGCTGACGTTATGATCGCCTTTTGGGGACAGTCGCGGTGGGTCTTGTGTAGACTGGTGAGACGTCCCGCCATTAATCGGCTGTGATGGCACTGTCAGTCCTCCACTCGTGTGCGTGTGTTCATAATCCGAGCTGAGGACCTGATAATCGATATCGTGCAAAAGAAAGTGTGAATCGCCTTAATATTATTTTGCCGTGGTGTAGAAAAGGGGTCCGTGTTAGCACTTGTCTGGGCTATAGCGCAGGGGGAGGATGAAAAAAATTAAAAGTGCTCACTTTGACTTAAGGCAGAAGCGCAGTCAGCGTCTCAAAGGCGGCACAGCTATGCACGCGCTGGCTGCTCGACTTTTGCTGGGCAGGAGACCCCTTTTGTACACACGTTCATGATATCAAAAGTCTCAGCGCTCTTTGGAGGTCATTCATATATTATATATATAGCAAAATACCCGCCTGAGCGGAGAAGTAGTGTGTTAAAGAAGTAATGAAAAAGAAAAGGAAACATTTTAATAATAACGTAACATGATTGACATTGTCATGAGTGTTGCTGTCATATATATTCCTGCCTAAATAAGTCACCCTCGCTTCGCTCTTACTTTTTTACCGTTCATTTAATCATGGCTAGTGGCGGGAAAAATTATAAAATGGAAGGAGGATGGCTTTACCAAAACAATTATTGATGGCGAATCGATTATTCATAAAGCTTGAATTGGTGATCTGTTTTTCTGTGTTAACCTCATATTTTTCATACTTCTTCTCAAACTAAGGTGGTGCGAGGGTAAAATGAATCGGGATGCTGATCAATGTAATCGGTGTACCAGGAAATCATGCATTGACAAAAGCTCCCCTTTGCTTGTAATGCAAAGTGTGATTAAATGCATTATTTTTTAACGCGTTATGGAGCACATGCATGAAGCTTCTCAGCTGTGCTTGTGCTAAGAAAAGGAAAGATTTTAAAAATAGCGTAACACGATTGTCAATGTGACCTTTTGTAAGTAGTGCCTGGAGGATTCAGTGTGGAAACTCTAGAGACAGCGTGTGTATTAACTTGTGGATTTTTCTGTGAGTATTTGGTGGCAGTCTGACGAAGTTGCTTCGGAAGACGGCGTTAACATGAGCTCAGCTCAGAGCGAAATGAGGTGGGAGGGAGATGATGACGTGACTCCCCCACCCGCCTTAACTGTCAAACACCACAAACACAGTCTCTCGGAATTTGCATAAGCACACCCCTTCACCTACAATTTTAACTTAGTTACAAAGTGATCAAAACTCTCGTTTATATCCTGCGTCCTCTCATTAAACTTGTATCCCGCATTACCTGTGGGCATGTGAAACGCCAGCGTAGCCTGTCTATGAACTTAATTTAAAGTTTAGGTTTACACCTTGCTTTCTTTCCGAGGTAGCAGCACTCATGAATATGGTAGTATATGTCACTCGCTCGCTTCTTATTGTTTAGCTGCCTTCTCAATTATATAATGCATGTTTTCTTAAGCGCTTTTTGGAGGTCTTCCTGGTTTTCTACGTACTGCGTTGACAGTCAGGTCACGTGATTACGTGGGAGGCATGATGATGTCACACGAAACTCCCCCCCGTCTTTCAGCTCAACTCCATTACAGTTAATGGAGAAAAATACCTTCCAGTTATGACCATTAGGCGTAGAATTTCGAAATGAAACCTGCCCAACTTTTGTAAGTAAGCTGTAAGGAATGAGCCTGCCAAATTTCAGCCTTCTACCTACACGGGAAGTTGGAGAATTAGTGATGAGTCAGTGAGTGAGTGAGTGAGTGAGTGAGTGAGTGAATGAGTGAGTGAGTGAGTGAGTGAGTGAGTGAGTGAGTGAGTGAGTGAGTGAGTGAGTGAGTGAGTGAGTGAGTGAGGGCTTTGCCTTTTATTAGTATAGATCTGTGTGCTTATCCGGTTGCTATGTCCAAGTTACAGTTAGCACATCACAAACATTAACACTGTTTTTAGAAATCCCTTACCAAAGAGCATATAACAGAGACATACTGTATACTGTTCATGTTTCATTCCATCAGATGGCATATCGCAAACATCTGTGCTATAATAGACAACATGGGTTGCTGGCAACCCAGCTAGGATGAATGGTTCCTTACCTTCTTTAACTTTTAAATAGAAGGCTGTGGGTGGATAGGCATCCTGACCAGGTTGGTTAGTGGTACCTTTCCTAGTTGGGAGCTCATTATAATGGATGGATTTGGCTGCTTTCCAAGGCCATGTGCTCCCCTAATACATTGGGTGCTGACATCCCTCTGGAATGCTTCCTGTTCAGACACTCACAGAGCAGTATGGGAGTTGTAGTTTTAGTGGGCAGCCCTGTTGGGGTCCTCAGGTGCCGGTGGGGAGAGCCACTGGAGTCAGGCTCCCTTCTCATGGGGGGGCTTCCACCTGATCCAGAAGTGATTCCCGGGTGCAGTATAAAGCGATTTGGAGTCGGGTGGGAGAGGACAAAGCTCACTTGGGAGGAGGAAGAAAATGAAAGAAGGGAGTTGTGTTTGTGTTGTGGTTATTATTATGAAGAAGCCTTGTGTTAAGGTAATTTATTATAATAAACCTTTTATTTGAACCTGGAACTTGTGTCACTTTGGTTATGTTGGGGGTGCCATCTGTTGGAATGAAAAAGGCATACCAACCAGACAGACACACAAATGCACAGACACTGTCATGAGCTAGGAGTACCAAACACTAAACAGTTCCAAACCATGCAGTCCCAAACACTTCCAACCATGGCCACTAGAGAGGGATTTCACCATCTAACCCCGGCTAGTAATAAGTGCAAGCACTGAATCTTCATAAAATAAAAAGCTTTTTCTTTACAAAATTTATTCCAATCGCAATGAATCTCTGGAACTGCCCATAACAAAGGCAATCCAAGTGGAACACAGTCCCAATACAGAATCCAGATAGAGGGGGTTGACAAACAGCACGAGGGTCAAAAATCCAAAATATACAAAAGGCACAAGCACAGCAAAACACAAATAACTCACTCATTGAGAAAGAACTGCCAGGAACTGTGGGAGGCCCCCCAGAATTGAAGTTATTGGGGGACCACCCACAAATCACATGGACCATAACAAAGGCAGCTTATATACATAGAAAAAACAAAAACAAAGAATGATGCAGATAAAGATCATAAACCAAAAACGAACAAAGGAGACATGAATCTGAACCCCAGCCAGGGGAGGACCCCCATCAAGAGACATGCCAGACACTTATTCTTTTATAAAGGTGGATAAGCATGGATTCAGGTTGTTGAAATGATAATTACCCAAAGCACAGTCTCGGGAAGGCGTTTACGTTGGGTAAAAGAATGCATGCGGAAGGCACTCCGGACATTTCTAGAAGGTCCTGAGTTTGTTTGCTACTAGCAATTACACTTTGGGAACAAAAGTACAAAATATAAATATGTTTATGACCATGTATGTACAAATGTTAAACATGTGTGTAAACAAATCGGTGTCCTCATTATGTAATTAGTCATTCGTGACATTTGTAATTGCATTTGCCAGTGAACTTGTTACAGCGCCCTGTGTCTGCGCTCAGTGAACTCAACTGAATGTGCACATCACAGGATTTGCTCTTCCCTCTGCTCTTCATTATCACCAACCTGCTTGTTTTGTCGTGTTAGGGTCCTAAGGTGACCCTCTCATCCCCTTTTTACCCCTTATAATGTAAGCTTTAAAAAAATGTCCCCAAATCCCAGCTATATTACCTTTTATATCTATGAGTTCAGGTAGAGAGAGACTGAGCACTAAAACACATGAGCACTACACATTTGGTTAATGTATGTATCTCTGTATATAAAAGCCAAATACCACTGACTCACTCTGAAATCTCCCGAACCACGAGGACTTGGGACTTGAAATTTGGAATGTAGGTTACCCTTGGCCCATAGGTGCTCGCTAAGAAATTTCGTGGTCCAAACGCGTTCTGTCTGTATGTCTGTCCGCTTTTCACAAGAGAATTACTTAACAGAATTAGATCGAGTTGTTTTCTATAATTTGCTTGAACATTCCGTTGATTTTACAACTTTCTCATCGTGCTAAGTATCATAGTTTGCTTGCAGTACCGAGTTATTTACGCAAATCTGAGAGAGAGACTCATTGGGCTGCGGGGCCCTCCTCACTCATGTGTCTGCCTCGGGGTGTAACCTTAACTCCACTTAGCTAGCGAACGAGCGAACTATTTAATGGATTTAGATGTTTTTTTCTATTATCTGCTTGAACATTCCGGTTGATTTCACAACTTCTCTCATTGCGCTCTGAATCCGAGTTCGCTTGCAGGAGTGATAAAATCGCGCTAATCCGTGACAGAGGCTACGGGACGAGGGGACCGGGAAGAGTGACTTTTTTTTTTCATTTTTATTACTATTTAATTTAATATTGTTTCTTTGTATCAGTATACTGCTGCTGGATTATGTGAATTTCCCCTTGGGATTAATAAAGTATCTATCTATCTATCTATCTATCTATCTATCTATCTATCTATCTATCTATCTATCTATTATATAGTGCCTTTCATATCTATCTATCTATCTATCTATCTATCTATCTATCTATCTATCTATCTATCTATCTATTATATAGTGCCTTTCATATCTATCTATCTATCTATCTATCTATCTATCTATCTATCTATCTATCTATCTATCTATGTATTATATAGTGCCTTTCATATCTATCTATCTATCTATCTATCTATCTATCTATCTATCTATCTATCTATCTATCTATCTATCTATCTATCTATCTATTATATAGTGCCTTTCATATCTATCTATCTATCTATCTAGGAGTGGGAGGGGCCTTCCTCACTGTCCTGTTCCACTAATATATGGGCGAAGCCACAGGGGATGGCTAATTATAAAAAAGATGCCCAAAATATAAGGACGTAGACTCCAAATGTGAGTGTTGGTTAAAATAATTCAACCCTTCAGCTCTTGGTATCTCTGGTGCTGCTTTTTCTTGGTTCATATCATACCTCAGTGATCACCAGTATTACGTCTCCATTAGGGAATACAAATCTGTCATTACTTCACTCACACAAGGCGTCCCTCATGAGTCAGTTCTCGGTCCAATCTTCTTTAACATCTGTATGCTTCCATTAGGTATGATTATTCGTCAGTTTGTTCTAAGTTTCCACTGCATTTGCCGATGACACACAAATTTATATAAGTGTTGATGCAACTGCAACATCTTCACCAGTTGCACTGATTGATTGCATTTGGGTAATCAATCATTGGATGACAGCTAATTTTTTGACGACTTAATCCTGATAAAACAGAATTCCTATTGGTTGGTACCAAATCTGTCCTCTCTACCCTTCGTGGGCTTAAAAAGGGATGGGATCCTGTTGAACCCTCAGCGTCAGTCTGTAATTTGGGTGTCATCTTTGATCAGCTGCTTACTTTCCAACCACACATTAGTGCAGACAGCTTTTTTTCATCTCCGCAAAATTACTCATCTGCATTCTTTCCTCAGTATGAAAGACACTGAAACACTCACTCATGCTTTCATCATCACTACCCGTCTGGACTATTGCAATGCATTGTTTTATGGCCTCCCGACTAAATACAGTTGTGCTTGAAAGTTTGTGAACCCTTTTGAATTTTCTATATTTCTGCATAAATATGAAGTAAAACATCATCAGATTTTCACTCAAGTCCTAAAAGTAGATGATGAGAAACCAGTTAAACAAATGAGACAAAAATATTATACTTGGTCATTTATTTATTAAGGATAATTATCGAATATTACATATTTGTGAGTGGCAAAAGTATGTGAACCTTTGCTTTCAGTGTCTGGTGTGACCCCCCAATAACTGCAACTAAACGTTTCTGATAACTTCTGATCATTCTTGCACACCATCTTGGAGGAATTTGAGCCCATTGCTCCGTACAGAACAGCTTCAACTCTGGGATGTTGGTGGGTTTCCTCACATGAACTGCTCGCTTCTGGTCCTTCCACAACATTTCGATTGGATTAAGGTCAGGACTTTGACTTGGCCATTCCAAAACATTTACTTTATTTTTCTTTAACCATTCTTTGGTAGAACGACTTGTGTGCATAGGGTCACTGTCTTGCTGCATGACCCACCTTCTCTTGAGATTCACTTCATGGACAGATGTCCTGACATTTTCCTTTAGAATTCTCTGATATAATTCAGAATTCATTGTTCCATCAATGAAAGCAAGACGTCCTGGCGCAGATACAGCAAAACAGGCCCAAACCAAGATACTACCACCAGCACGTTTCACAGATAGGATAAGGTTCTTATGCTGGACTGCAGTGTTTTCCTTTCTTCAAACATAACGTTTTTCATTTAAACCAAAAGTTCTATTTTGGTCTCATCCGTCCACAAAACATTCTTCCAATAGCCTTCTGGTTTGTCCACGTGATCTTTAGCAAACTGCAGACGAGCAGCAATGTTTTTTTTGGAGAACAGTGGCTTTCTCCTTGCAACCCTGCCATGCACACCATTGTTGTTCAGTGTTCTCCTGATGGTGGACTCATGAACATGAACATTAGCCAATGTGAGAGAGGCCTTCAGCGGCTTAGAAGTTACCCCGGGGTCCTCTGTGACCTCGCCGACTATTACACGTGTGCCTTGCTCTTGGAGTGATCTTTGTTGGTCGACCACTCCTGGGGAGGGTAACAATGGTTTTAAATTTTCTCTATTTGTACACAGTCTGTCTGACTGTGGATTGGTGGAGTCCAAACTCTTTAGAGATGGTTTGGTAACCTTTTCCAGCCTGATGAGCATCAACAACTCTTTTTCTGAGGTCCTCAGAGATCTCCTTTGTTCGTGCCATGATACACTTCCACAAATGTGTTGTGAAGAGCAGACTTTGATAGATCCTGTTCTTTAAATAACACAGGGTGCCCACTCACACCTGATTGGCATCCCATTGATTGAAAACACCTGACTCAAATTTCACCTTCAGACTAACTGATCATCCGTGAGGTTCACATACTTTTGCCACTCACAAATATGTAATATTCAATCATTTTTCTTAATAAATGACCAAGTATAATATTTTTGTCTCATTTGTTTAACTGGTTTCTCTTTATCCACTTTTAGGACTTGAGTGAAAATCTGATGATGTTTTAGGTCATATTTATGCAGAAATATAGAAAATTCAAAAGGGTTCACAAACTTTCAAGCACAACTATAAATCAATATATTACAGTCTGTTCAGAATTCTGCTGCTCGTTTACTTACACACACTAAAAATCTGCTCACATCACTCCTGTCCTCCATGATTTGCATTGGTTACCAGTTTCTTCAAGAATCAAATATAAAATTATTCTCATCACCTTTAAAGCCGGGCAGCATGGTGGCACAGTGGTAGCACTGCTGCCTCGCAGTAAAGAGACCTGGGTTCGCTTCCCGGGTCCTCCCTGCATAGAGTTTGCATGTTCTCCACCAGGTACTCCGGTTTCTTCCCACAGTCCAAAGACATGCAGGTTAGGTGCATTGGCGATCCTAAATTGTCCCGGGTGTGCCCTGTGGTGGGCTGGCACCCTGCCCAGGATTTGTTTCCAGCCTGTTGGCTGGGATTGGCTCCAGCAGACCCCTGTGTTAGGATATAGTGGGTTGGAAAATGACTGACTGACCTTTAAAGCCCTTCATGCTTTAGCTCCTCATTATCTGTCTGAGCTGCTGCTTCCTTACACATCATCAGATGCCAACTTACTCACTGTACCTAAATACAGGTTAGTAACTATGGGTGGCAGAGCTTTCAGTGTGATGGCCTCTAACATTTGGAATACTCCTTCTCTCAGTCTTCGTGAGGAAAAATCTATTACTCATTTCAAACTCCTGTTAAAAACACATCTGTTGAATGAGCATTATTCATTTTCTTTTATTTATTCAGTCATGGCCGAAATTATTGTCACCCCTGGAATTCTCCCAGAAAATGCACCATTTCTCCCAGAAAATTGTTGCAATTACAAATGTTTTGGTATACACATCTTTATTTCCTTTATGTGCATTGGAACAACACAAAAAAACAGAGAAAAAAAGCCAAATCTGACATCATTTCACACAAAACTCAAAAACCGGGCTGGACAAAATTATTGGCACCCTCAACTTAATATTTGGTTGCACGCCCTTTGGAAAAAATAACTGAAATCAAGCGCTTCCTTAAACCATCAACAAGCTTGTTACACCTCTCAACTGGAATTTCCAACCACTCTTCTTTTGCAAACTGCTCAAGGTCTCTCGGATCTGAAGGGCGCCTTCTCCCAACAGCAGTTTTGAGATCTCTCCATAAGTGTTCAATCAGATTTAGATCCGGACTCATTGCTGGCCACTTCAGAACTCTCCAGTGCTGTCTGGGTGCTTTTCGAGGTATGTTTGGGGTCATTGTCCTGCTGGAACACCCATGACCTCTGACGCAGACCCAGCTTTCTGACACTGGGCCCTACATTGCACCCCAATATCTTTTGGTAGTCTTCAGATTTCATGATGCCTTGCACACAGTCAAGGTATCCAGTGCCAGAGGCACCAAAACATCCCCAAAACGTCTTAGAACCTCCACCATGTTTGACTGTAGGTACTGTTGTTCTTTTCTTCGTAGGCCTCATTCCGTTTTCTGTAAACAGTAGAATGATGAGCTTTACCAAAAAGCTCTACCTTGGTCTCATCTGTCCACAAGACATTCGCCCAGAAGGATTTTGGCTTCCTCAAGTACATTTTGGCAAACTCCAGTCTGGCTTTTTTATGTTTCTGTGTCAGCAGTGGAGTCCTCCTGGCTCTCCTGCCATGGCGTTTCATTTCGTTCAGATGTCAACGGATAGTTCGAGCTGCGCTGTTGCACCCTGAGTCTGCAGAACAGCTTGAATATGTTTTGAAGTTGATTGGGGCCATTTATCCACCATCCGGACTATCCTTCATTGCAGTCTTTTATCAATTTTTCTCTTCCATCCACATCCAGGGAGATTAGCTACAGTACCATGTGTTGTGAACTTCTTGATTATGTAGTGGACAAAGGAACATGAAGATCTCTGGAGATGGACTTGTAGCCTTGAGATTGTTGATATTTTTCCACAATTTTTGTTCTCAAGTCCTCAGACAATTTTCTGCTCTTCTTTCTGTTCTCCGTGCTTAGTGTGGCACACTCAGACACACAACACAAAGGTTGAGTCCACTTTTCTCCATTTTAACTGGCTTCAGGTGTGATTGGTATACAGTAATCCCTCGCTATATCGCGACCGACTTTCGCGGTTTCACTCTATCGCGGATTTTAAATGTAAGCACATCTAAATATGTATCACAGATTTTTTGCTGGTTCGCAGATTTCTGCGGACAATGGGTCTTTTAATTTATGGTACATGCTTCCTCAGTTTGTTTGCCCAGTTGATTTCATACAAAGGACGCTATTGGCGGATGGCTTCGAAGCTACCCAATCAGAGCATGTATTACATATTAACTAAAACTCCTCAATGATATGCTTCCCGCGCGGTGCTTGATTGTTTGCTTTTCTCTGCGCCTGACAGAGGGGGTGTGAGCAGAGGGGCTGTTTGCACAGAGGATACGGACGCTCCTCTACAAAATGCTGCTTTATCGCGGTGCTTCGGCATACTTAAAAGCATGTATTGATTTTTTGTTTGTTTGCTTTTCTTAGCGAGCGCTCTCTCTCTCTCTCTGACGTTCTCTGCTCCTGATGCAGACACTCCTTTGAAGAGAAGATCAATTTGCATTCTCTTAATTGTGAGAAAGAACTGTCATCTCAGTCTTGTCATGGAGCACAGTTTAAACTTTTGACTAAAGGGTGTTATTTCATGTCTAGAGGGCTCTAATAATGTTAACAGGGTGGGAGAGTTTATAAGGGCTTAAAATATATAAAAATAACCATACAAACATATGGATTCTACTTCGCGGATTTTCACCTATCGTGGGGGTCTGGAAGAACTAACCCGCGATCGAGGAGGGATTACTGTATTGCCAGCACATGTTTCTGGCCACAGGTGAGTTCAAACGAGCATCAAATGCTTGAAATAAAACGATTTACCCACAATTTGGAAAAGGTGCCAATCATTTTGTCCGGCCCATTTTTGGAGTTCTGTGTGACATGATGTCAGATTTGGCTTTTTTTCTCTGTTTTTTTTGTGTTGTTCCAATGCACCTAAAGGAAATAAACATGTGGATACCAAAACATTTAGAATTGCAACAATTTTTTGGGAGAAATGGTGCATTTTCTGGGAAAATTCCAGGGGTGCAGATAATTTCGGCAATGACTGTAACTACTACTGTCTTGTTAATGTGTTTTTGTTGAATTGTAAAGTGTCCTTGAGTGTACGAAAGGTGCTACATAAATAAAACTTATTATTATTATTTTTGTTATAACCTGATAATAAGCTAGCAGGTGGCTCACTGTTGGATTAGTCTTTAGTCTGGCCTGGGCTGGCATGACTTTGGAATGGAGTGAGCGATGACTTGGCCTCCTCCATGGATGGAAAACTGCAGAGAGAGACAAAGAAACCAAACTTGATTTCTAGTCACATGTCATGGACCAATGAGGTGCTGTGGTGCAGGGTTACTGTTTTAGCGACCAATCCTGTTCAGCCACAGTTCCTGACCAATGGGATGAACCGTCTCTGTGCTTGACATCAGCCACTATTTCAATACGACTTCACACCATTCTATCCCCATCTAGACCGCCCTTTCATTTCAGCCCACCTGTATTCCCCCCAGGCTAGCTTGGCCTAAGCCAACAAATTCCTGTTTTGCATTTAAAGTTTTTATGTAATAAATCAACTGGTGCAAACATTTATATTGTTAGACATTAATAATAAGAAAGTCTGACTTAGCATAAGCATCCAATAATGATTTACTTGAGTGATGTAGAAGTCCAGAATAAACAAGAAGAGTTGTGTCAGATATTTGAAATATTAAAATGTGTGCTTCAGTTTAAATCCCTAAAGTCTAAACATTCTTGATGATATTAGAAATTTGAAATTAGAAGTGATATGGAAAAAGATGATCTGCTGTAGTGACCCCAAATGGGAGCAGCCAAAGAAAGAAGAAGAAGAAGATTAGAATTTTGTCATTTTTTTTGTTGTCTTATAAAGGTCCATAGAGGGCTAGATCTCCAAAAATAGCATGCTTATGTTTCAACTTTGTCATATTTAACCTTCTAGGAGTGTCCCTCAGAGGGCTAGGACCACCGGTAAAGAATCAAGTATAAAAATTAATATCATATTTATGATCAACAACCTCGAAATAGCAAAAAACACAAAAATTACCAACCCTCATTTTTTTTTTGTGAAAAGGAGTACCTTTGACCCCTCGTATCCCATTATGGGGTGAACCCTTGGGGTCAGTTGATGTGGCCAGCACAACGTCAACGCCTTATGATTATTTTTACTTAAGACACCTATGGGTTTATTGTTTATCATAAGGATGTCATTTCCTACACTGGTTCAAAAATGGCCTAAAAATGAGTATTTGTTTGTGCGTAAAAGGCCAGAAATAGGGGGCCATCTTGCCTTACTAGACATTCAGACACATAAAATGGTATATTTTATTTGGGGGGATTCCTCATACTGATGAGTCAGGAGGCACCAGGCAAAAAAAAAAAAAAAAACAAAACACAAAAAAATGGAAGTGATTTCAAAGTGTTCAGACATCATTCTTGTCAATGTTTTCAAAGTACATGCTGGAGTTTATTCTCTTTGTTACACTGCCTAAACTCATGTCACTATGAAGGTGGTCTCACACCTGAACTGGTCTTCTTCCAAACTGGGACAGAAGAACACAAGAAGTTTAACAAATCCAAGGACAGCAATATGTCCACCTAGAAGGTTTGGTCAACTCTGAGCTAAATTGCCCCAATATCTCACTGGGCACCTTGCCTGACTGAAGAGAATTTTGCGCCGACGTAAACCCCCTGAATCCTTTTCAGAGGTCGCACTATAGAGGTCTGTTTTTTGCATCTTCTATTTATAATTAACTAGCTGTGTGTGGTCTTCGGGACAAAAAACAAAGACCTCCCTAGCAGTCAGTTTTACTGTATTTGTGAACTTGGAGAGGCGTCAGCTAACTGTTAAGCGTTACGCAATGCAGAGGATGTGGACCCGCCTGTGCTTGCTGCCCCACTGGCTATCGATGTCATATCTTAGCCGTATCGCTGGCATATTAGTCCTATCATTATCTCGAGAAGATACCACCAGATAGACAACGTTTTCATTGAAAGCCTTGCCCTCCGTTGCTGAGGTGTTTCTCTTGCATGTTGTTGAGCCGCGGCGTTTGCTTCATTTTGACGCTGTATCTCTTTGTGACGATGTGGGTTCTGGCTCCACACTCCCATCTGATTTTTGGAAGCACTTGAACCCAACACCGTCGATAATGAAACCGAGTGAGCTAGTCAATGGAGGCAAATAAACAATTGGGCAAGGGGTGGTGCAAAGAGTGAATAGTGCTTTTATTTAAAATCCAACAAAACAGGTGTTCAAATAAATAGTGCAGTTCAAACGTTCTTCATTAAATAAATAATCCATAAAAAGAACGTGGAGGTAAAACCAATAAATAATAAAAAAAAACAATCCTTAAAAACCAGAGGTTAAAATCTTCTTCTTCAAGTCTGGTGCTTTTCTGGTAGCGTCTCACCTGCTTATCCCGTTTGGGCTTAGCAGCAGGCAAGATGTTCTCTGCAGCTGCCCTCTTCTACATACTCGAGACTGGAGACCTCCCGATCCCTGGCTCCGGTATGGCACTCATCCCAGTCCCCGAGACTTGATTACCCCCAATGGCCAGGACGCACACATTGGGGACTCCAACCACCAAGTCTCCCGACTTCTGCTGCCTTTCCACGGCCCTCTGCGGCTCGTCGCTTTCTTCTGGGCACTCCCGCTACATGGTCGCTCAGCGGGAGCAACATCAACTCAAACGTCTGGGTGTTGGCCTAACACCCAGCTTCCTTACAGCTGCCCTCGATCGCGTGCTCAACACACGCACGCACCGCCTGCTTCCTCGCTCCCTGTAACCTCTGTCCTCTTTTCCTCATCTCTTTTTTTCTCCTCTCTCCATTTTTCCCCCTCTCGTTCTTTTTTTCATCCTCACAACCGACTCGCGCTTCTTTTTAAATGACGAGGGCCACAGCAGCTGCAGCATTAGCCATGGGACAATCACGAATGTGGGTAGTTCCTCACCTGTGCACTCGGTGAGAAACGCCCACACCCTACGGATCGCCCCACGGCTCGCTATGGCCCAACGTCCCCTCGCTAAGCCGCAAGAGCGGTGATCATTTATTTAAAATGAATGGCCTTTGCTCAACGAGCTGTGGACCCATAACACCACACTCTTCACCTGTGTCATTAGCACAATGTCGTTGTTGCTCTGGTGACATTTGCAGCACGTATGATTTTCATAGTGAGAAGTGAGGTGCATGAAAGTGCACTAAAGCACCTAAAGAATCCGCGAGCAGCATGGCATGCCCATGTTTGCCCTTTATTATTCTTCTTCATTTCTGTCTCTGCTTCTCTAATGCTCACTTTAGTAATACATCAATACAGTCAAGTCAGTCATTATCCAGCCCGCTATATCCTAACTGAAGGGTCACGGGGGTCTGCCGGAGCCAATCATAGCCAGCACAGGGTGCAAGGCAGGAAACAAACCCCAGGCAGGGCATCAGCCCACCGCAGGGCACACACACACACACATACACGCCAAGCACACACAGGGGACAATTTAGGATCGCCACTGCACCTAACCTGCATGACTTTGGACTGTGGGAGGAAACCCACGCAGACACGGGGAGAACATGCAAACTCCACAAAGGGAGGACCCGGGAAGCGAACCCAGGACTCCTTACTGTGAGGCAGCAGCAGCTACCACTGTGCCACCCAATACGTCAATACATGGAATAAAAAAACGAACACTCGAGGCACATTCTGCTCGAGTCAGTGCAAGCTGGACATGTGAAAACAGCAAGCAAAGCTGACCTGAGAAAAGCCCTCATTAGTGAAGTTCCTGGTGTTCTCTCGCGTCAGATCTGAGTTTGTGTGCCGTACCTAAATGACCAGTTCAGTGTCTTTATGGTTCCAAAGGGTGAGAAAACCAGCAGAGCATTCCATGTGCAGCGACTCGGTGAGTTAGTAAGACACATGTCTAGTAATCATTACCTGGCAATGGAGTCTTAAAACCACAACCCTGCGTCCAGATCCCTACACTTGTGCCTATATTTTAACACATTTGGACGATGACCTTTGGTCCAGAGATGTGCAGTAAGCGGCATTTTCTTCACTTCTTTAGAGCAGTTTTGTTAACCATTTCTGTTTCCTTGGGGTGAACGTGCACTTCCCATAAAGTGAATTTATTTTTATTTTTTTGAAAATAATCAGACGTGATTTGTCCTCAACAGAAGACATTTTTAGATCAGGATGCCTTTACAAAGCCAGCAGCATTGTGTAAGACACTCCTCAGCCTTGCCATCTTTTTACGCTATTGCCTTCTAAGACACTACAGGGCCAGAAAAGTCTGCACCTCTGACTCAAAGGAGGCGTATAGGAACCTAATCAAGGACTTTGTTAAATGGTGCGACTCAAACCACTTACACCTGAACACCAGCAAAACCAAGGAGCTGGTGGTGGATTTTAGGAGGACCAGGCCCCTCATGGACCCCGTGATTATCAGAGGTGACTGTGTGCAGACCTATAAATACCTGGGAGTGCATCTGGATGATAAATTGGACTGGACTGCCAATACTGATGCTCTGTGAAAGAGAGGACAGAGCCGACTATACTTCCTTAGAAGGCTGGCGTCCTTCAACATCTGCAATAAGATGCTGCAGATGTTCTATCAGATGGTTGTGGCGAGCGCCCTCTTCTACGCGGTGGTGTGCTGGGGAGGCAGCATAAAGAAGAGGGACGCCTCACGCCTGGACAAACTGGTGAGGAAGGCGGACTCTATTGTAGTCACGGAGCTGGACAGTTTGACATCCGTGGCAGAGCGATTGGCGCTGAGCAGACTCCTGTCAGTCATGGAGAATCCACTGCATCCACTGAACAGGATCATCTCCAGACAGAGGAGCAGCTTCAGCGACAGACAGACTGCTGTCACCGTCCTGCTCCACTGACAGACTGAGGAGACCCCACACTATGCGACTCTTCAATTCCACCCAGGGCGGTAAACGTTAACATTATACAAAGTTATTGTCTGTTATACCTACATTGTTATCACTCTTTAATTTAATATTGTTTTTTATCAGTATGCTGCTGCTGGAGTATGTGAATTAATAAAGTATCTATCTATCTATCTATCTATCTATCTATCTATCTATCTATCTATCTATCTATCTATCTATCTATCTATCTATCTATCTATCAAAGATATTTTAAATTTTAGAGCCTTCGTTGAACAGAATTTAGTGACCAGATGACCTCTCCATCACGTGTCATTTATTTTGTTATGTGAAATACTGTTCATTGTGTGCAATCTAAAAGGTAGTACCATATTTTGGTTTTATTTTATATGCATATTTATTACATATTCATTTTTTGTTCATTAGTGCTCTTGAATAGTTTTTGAGCAGTAACAACCGTTCCAGGGACGCACAGTCGTTTTGTTGTTTTTAAAAGCAATGGCAATTGCAGCATCTGTCTAGCTACAAAAATAAAATAACATAAAGTTGAGTTTTGAAAGTCCTTAAAGTCCTCCTGTCTGCCACACTACGTGGTCGCTTATTCCAAGTGTCTATCGTTCTTTGCGTAAAGAAAAACTTCCTAATGTTTGTGTGAAAATTAACCTTCACACGCTTCTAACTGTGTGCGGGTGTTCTCGATGAACTCATTTTAAAGTCACAGTCTCAGTCCACTGGACTAATTCCTTTCATAATTTTAAACACTTCACTCAGGTCTCCTCTTAATCTCCTTTTTCTTAAACTGTAAAGGCTCAGCTCTTTTAATCTTTCCTGATAACTCACCCCCTGTAGCCCCTGAATCAGCTTCGTCACTTCTCTCTGGATTCGATCCCTGTTTTTGTAGGAGAGGTTTCCCCAAAATCCCATTGAACTGAGTGGGTTAAGACAATGAAAAGGTAGGTGGTGTGGCTTAGAGTAAAGATGCCTATGGACTAGAGACAAATGGTTTCAATTTCAACAGCGCACCAGTCTCGTTTCAGCTTAAAGAGGGGTCAGCTCAATGAGTGATGCCAAAACAGGCGGCTCTATCCGAAGAGGAAAAGGCTGCCGCGAGGGAAAAGGATCGGCTGTGCATTATTATATCAGACCAAAATGGACCACCCGTGCATCAAATAAGAAAACACGAGGTCTAAGTTGATTAGATTTCAACCCGTCTTAGATGGATAGCACAGCTAGTAGCGCATACAGCGCATTGCCGCAGCCACCATATTACAAACCATCTCAGGACCCCAGGTTAGGACCCGAGTGCAGCCTTTCAATGGTAGTAGCATGACACAATATTAAGAAGTATCTGGAGGAGATATCATGGCAGCTTACAACAGCTATTAGATAAGCAAATGAGTCTGATAGACTGAATGGCCTCCTCTCATGTGTCCAATCTCTATATATAATCTTCATTTGGATCTTGATCTTTGTTTGTCCGCGAATGAATTAAAAGAAGCACTAGACGGCAGTAGAGAGACAGCTAAAACACAGGCATTGTTTTAAGACTCTCCTCCAGGCTTATTCTACTGAAGACTGTGGTACTCCAGTCACACCTCAAAACACAGACATTCAAACTAAACAAAGTGTTGTGCTTTAAATTAACTAAAGAGATCTTCATTTAGATCTTGATCTTTGTTTGTCCACGAATTCCACGCATGCGTAGACCATCTTCCAGTTTAGTACGTTGTTGTTACTCACAGATGTCGACAATGTGCCGGAATAACCAAAGGGGTGGTGGACAGTGTTACGCTGGTTAGCTCACGAGGCCTGGTTAGAGAATGAGATTGCCGAAGATAAAAGGTACGTGCCTACGTAATATATGAATGAAAGAAAGACAGTGAGTAAAATGAATGACAGTAACAGCACGTTCTGGAAATTATTATTGTTACATTGTAGCCGGCGAGTGCTGCGCGTCTCACAGTTGTATCGTGACTTGCTCACATGTCAGTGAAGTGATCTCTATTTATGCTTTAAAGAGCCTGGATACCTATGTGTCCCCCTTTTATAGCCATTGCTCCGTGTATATTGCCTTACTCTTTGGATTGCCACAAAGCAACCTGCGAGATTGGAGAAAGGTTGAGAAGACATCGTGAGAGGAAACGATAGCGTCGTGAAAACGAGACGGACTGTGAACAGACAGAAACAGAAATGCTCCCACACCACCACATAATTACGATTCAGGCAGTGATTCCGAGTAGGTCGTTCCTATCGAATCAATGTCCAAGGGTTTTCTTTTGTAATTTTGTTTCCCTTATAAAAATCATAATGCTGTGTGACGAAGGGCCCAGTTCACGACTGGCAGCGCGTTTAAACAGGGAGCCCTTCACAGACAACTTTAACACGCGCAACGTAGTTGGGCGCACATGGCTAGTTTCTTATGTTCTTATGCTCTTATAACATAACATATCATAGCATAACATTCCCAAACCTGCTTAATCCAATTAGGAATCACAGGAGGTCAGAACTTACCCCAGCAACCTGAAAGCAGATAAATGAATTGTATAATTTGGTCAGTTTTAGTTGTCATTAAGGCTGAAAATGTTTAGGTAGAGAACTCTGTTTTTTGATGCAAAGAGGATTGTTTAGCTTAACGTCAGCAAACCCAAGGAACTGCAGATTAACTTTCATCGGACCAACGAGCCTCTGTGCCCAGTCACTATTCAGGAAGTGGATGTGGTGGTGGTGCACTCCTACAGGTACTTGGGGGTCCACATTAGTAACACATTGGACTGGTCTCATAACACAAAGGAGCTACAGAAGAAAGGGCAGAGCAGGCTCTCTTTCCTTAGAAGACAGCATTCCTTTAGTGTGGGTAGTGACATCCTTCACGTCTTCTACATCTCTGAGATGGCAAGTGTGATTTTATACACTGAGGTGTTCTGGGATCGTAACGTCACTTTGTGAGAGGCCCCCTGAATTGACAAGTTCATTAAAAAGGCAGGTACAGTAATGGGACACACTCTCAGAGTACACACACCTGCACCAGGCCAGGTTCTAGTGGCGAAGCCACCATCGCGTCATTTAATTTCACCCGCCCCCTCACCCTATAATACGTTCACTCGTCTTCTAAACCAGTGTATTTGAAATTAAAAATGTTCACAATTTTCTTAATGTCAAAAAAAATGAAAGAAAACTTCTTCGCAGGTAGAAGAAAACTTGACTTACTCATTTAACGAATTAGCAACAAGTTTAATTAATTCATTAGTAAAATTCCGATTAACACTACAAAAACTTTTGATTGATGTGCTGCGTACTTGAGCTGCCACAATTCACGTGTTGTGACTTTCCCGTTTTTCTTTGAAGGTTATCCCAGTTAATATTTGGATAATTAAAGTCCCCCATGACTATAATATCCCCCTGTAAACTTGCCTTTTTGAAATTACTAAAAAGATGTGTGTTGAAGTTACTGTCTGAATTGGGTGGTCTATAACACACTCCTAAAATAAGACCTTTTTCCCTAATATTTTCCAGGTGAAGCCACACGTCCTCACTAAGATGGGGCTCATCATCCAACTGAAGATGTCTTACATTTAAACCCAGTTTGGCATAAACAGCAACTCCACCTCCTTTTCTGTTCTGTCTATCCTTCCGAAAAAATGTGTATCCCTCTGTGTTACACTCATCCCCATCTTTGTTATTTAGCAGGTTTCCGTTATTACTATAATATCAAAATTATGCTCTGCTACATACAACTCCAACTCACTTACCTTATTTTTGATACTTCTAGCATTAAGGCAAGCTATTTTTAATGTTACTCCTTCTACATTTAAATGTTTGCTTAGAATTTACATTACTATGCATTTTTATTTCTACACCATTGTTTGTTCTTCCATATATAGATCTAAACCTGGCCTGTCCTAAACTCCCTGCCCCCCCAATCCTTGACTAGCCTATACATACGCCTCCACCATACATTGGTGCCCCTCCAGTTCAGATGTAACCTCTCAGTCGTGTGAATGCTTTTGACAGACACACTTCCTGTGCTCTCAGCTTTTATAAATTTTATCAGGACAATAATTTTATACATTCTAGATGACACGTCAATGACAAAGCGAAGAAGAAAGAACATGGACAAACATTCGAGAAAATCGTTTGATTTATGGGAGAGAAAGAAATGATATTCACTACACAGGCAGTTAATACGTTGCGTTGTCACGATGTAAGTCCAAACACGGAGTCAAAGTTCAATGCGATCTTGAAGAACAGTTAATTCCAAATATTGTTTTTAATAAATTTTTAAAGTAAAAGTGAAAATAATGCATATGTAACAATTCCCATGAAAATAAAATCTCTTTAAATTGAATATCCGGTAAACCAAATCCGAGGGTGGGTGAGCGAAGCGAGCAGGGGGCAGAGCCCCCTAGTTATAGAAAAAAACCTGATCTAAATCCATTAAGTAGTTCTCTTGTGAAAAGCGGACAGACACACAGACAGACGATAGAGATAGTTACGTGTTGTGGTCCCCAGCCGGGGCTGGAGCCCGGTCAGGATGCCCAGGAGGACGAGAGGAGAGCTCACAGTCTCTGTGCCTTCTCTTCCTGGCCGCCTCCAGTCCTCTTCCCAGCTCTGTCTCGCTACCTCCCGACATCCACCAATGACTGGAGGGAGGCGGCCCCTCTTATGGGAACCCGGATGGGTTCCAGCTGCTTCCCGGCAATTAGAGTTGGCCGCAATGTCGACTTCCTAGCCGACAGATGGCGCTTCACTAAACGTTCCGAGCGTCAGCTGGGATGATAACATACATACAAGACCACAAGGCTGTTACAGTCTTCTTTATATATAAGATTTATGTACTTTATTTATTTAAAGAACCCTGCACGTTGGGTTTTGTTGTTAATAAAAACGTTATTGTACTTTGCACAGTACTCTTGCCTCTTATGTGCCCTCCTTTTCTGGCTCATCCTCGGACGTGACTATCGACAGTTCCAGGCTCAAGGTGGTAATGGGAACTGCAGCCAACCCGGGCTGTCACACTGAGTCAAAGGCGGAGGAGACGTCTAGCATGATGATGACAGCGGACACATTGATAGCTCTGACCTGCCATGACGTGTCGACAACAGCGAGCAGCGCTGTCTCAGTGGAATGGCCCTTCTTGAAAACTGACTGATTAAGATCAAGAAGTCTGTTCTGTAGAAGAAAGTAGGGCACCTGGTTAGAGACAGCAAGTTCCAGTGTTTAGGATAGTGTGACAGTTTAGGGCTTTCTTGACCCCTTGAACCCTCAGCCCACTCGTCAGACACCAGGTAAAAGTCCAGAATTATTATTTATTATAATAATGTGCACAAAGCACCCTCCTATCCACAATACTCGTAAATCAATAATCAATAATACAAAAACCAATCCTCCTACCAATCCCAGACGCGTTACCACCCTTCCACCCAGCTCAGCTCATGTTCCCTTATCGTCACGTTTAGGAGGGATTCTGACTTAGAGGCGTTCAGTCATAATCCCACAGATGGTAGCTTCACACCATTAGCTCCTCAGCCAAGCACATACACCAAATGTCTGAACCTGTGGTTCCTCTCGTACTGAGCAGGATTGCTATTGCGACAACACCATCATCAGTAGGGTAAAACTAACCTGTTTCACGACGGTCTAACCCCCAATCCATGTGATTCCTAGCACTTCCGGGTCAGATCAAAACTCCTCTTTTCTTCAGCCCGGAAGTATATCATTTCTTCCGTTTCCGCGATTGTGAATTACTTCCAGGCTATAAGGAAAGTATAAGTCCCTGGGCCTCCCTGCAGCGTCCTCCGCGTGCCCCCATGGTATCCAGCAAGGCTGTGATGAAAGACTCCAAGTTCCATGATGCCCTGCTGGAATTCGGGGCCCTTCCATGTTGCAGGAATGGCTCCATCTGGCGGTTTGGGAGTGTTGGCCGGGATACACGGCCAGCAATCCCTCACAACAGAAAGGAGAGGAGAGACACTGATCTGTAATGACCTGCTCGAGATGCTTTACAATACAATCCAACTTATTTTTTGTATTCTGCTCTTCACTGAGTGCAGGCGCAGAGCGCTGTCAACAATTTTCAGTTAACATACAACTACAGATTAAACTAATTACTAAATACAGAACTGGTGCAAAACAGACTGAGATCAAGGTAGAAACTGATTACACATAAATGGAAACCAACACCTTCTGTTGTGAGGGATGGCCAGCTTCCTCACCTGGCCAGGATGCGCTCAAGATGGCTGCAACGTTGCCTTGAATCCCCACGGAGCATATTAGGAATTGGAGTTCTTCAACTCAGCCCTGTTGGGTTCCATGGGTACTGCCAGGAGGTGCTGCAGGGACTCAGGGAGCCCTACTTCATGGACTTCCCGCTTGCCCAGAAGTGCTTTAGGACTACCAAAAGTGGTAGATATAAAGAGATGCCTGCCTCAGTTCTGACAGCCAGAGTCAGGAGAAAGGTGGACTAAGCTTGGGAGGAGGAGTGGAGGAAGCAGTGGCCAGTGATGGAAAAAGAGAAGAAAAAGAGTTACAAAGTTTATAATTATTACCTGTTTGCTGTGTTTAGTTGTACTGTACTTTGGTGGTGGGAAACGCTTACTTGAGGAAGAGCTTCCCACAATAAAGACTCTTTTGCCTTTTAAGTTGTGTTCACGTCTGCTTGTGTTGGGTGTTTGAGGAGCTGGAGAGCCCCCTGGTGGCCACACTGTTCATTAAATAACTGATGAGCTATGGCCATTTGACAAGGGAAGAAAATAAAGATGTCAAAGATGTCAGAAGTCAGACACGGTCAGAGTCCTGGAGACCTCAGCCAACTGGCCACTGACCCACTCCTGGGTTTTCTATAGTGGAGTCTGTGCTGGCCGTCCAATTAGATGAGAGAATCTTTCCATTTAATGATTTCAAAGACTGTTTGTGTGAGATGACTTTTCCATACCCAGGAAGGCAGCGTGGCAGTAGAAAAGTGGCGCCTCCAGAGATGGGTCGAGAGGGGGCCTCTTGAGGAGAGCGGTTATAAGGACCTGTTTGAACATTACAGGGAATGTGCCTTTGCTGAATATAATGCAGAAATGAGTGAAGGAGGGATAGCCTTGGGTGAAACGTGAGAGGATGGCGTCCAGTGGATCTCTGAAGCTACCATCAGAATGAAACCGAGTGAAATACAATATTCCAAAACTTACTTACTCCAATTCAGGGTCTGTGACGGGAGAAGTCTGGGGTAATACACATTTTTAAATAAATAAATTGTGCAGCTTGAACTTGGTGGGTATGCGTACAGCCCTGTGATGTCTGATGGGCTAACTGGGGCTGATTGCATTTGCATGCGAGAGCACAATGGGTTCCAGTTGCCTCACTGACTTCCCTCAGATTATAATTGAGACAGAGAGCCCACCTGGGGATAAAAGGGAGCCTACACAGAAGAAGGGGAAAGAAAAAGAAAACAAAAGAGAAATGGAGGTTAAAGGAAAGGATGATAGAGGCGGCAGGACCGTGGAGCCAACCTGAACCATCACATTTGGTGGCAGAGGTGAGATAAGCCAGTGGCAGTGAGGAATGAAGATGGAAGAACATACAGAAAGAGGGAGTGGTGTCTGACTGTTCTAAAGAGCCGGCACACCCAAACCTGAAGGGGACTTTTTAGATTTTTTTTAATGGACAATTTATTTATTTATTTATTATTATGCTTACAAGGAACATTCAGAAAGTTTCCACACTTGTATATTTTCATTAGAAATGGTGAAGGCGAGAGGAGTAGTAATTGGTCATGTGAGAGAGTGTCATGTGACTGGGAACATTGCATCGCAAAGGAAGGTGACAATGTAGAAAAGTGATGTCATTTGTCCTTGAAATTCTTAATAAATAATTAAAAAAATGACGGAAACTTTCTGAATGTCCCTCGTATTACTATTATTATTATTATTAATGTCATGTTTTCAGAAGGGGGGGTGAGGTTTGTTATACTGCTTTTACTATTGAAGGGTTTAAGTGCAAATGTGGAGAGGCCACAGAGTTGGCCCACCATTTGCACCGGGTCGGGTGGAGTGTGGAGCCTTCCTGTGCAGCTTGTGGGGGGTGTGATGAGAGAGGTCTGCGGCAATACAGCTTTTTAAATAAAGAAATTGTGTGCCTCCAACTCCATGGGTATGCGTACAGCCCCTCTGATGGAGTGACCGGGGCTGACCGCGTTTGCACGTGAGACCACAATTGATTCCAACTGCCTCATTAACTTTGCACGGATTGTAATTAAGACATTGAGCCCATAGGATGGTTAAAAAGGGAGCCAGTGTGGAAAAAGGGGAAAGAAGAAGAAAACGAAAGAGAGACTGACGGAGGTTAAAGGAAAGGATGCCAGAGATGGAGCTAACCTATACCGTCACAAGGTCCCTCAGTAACAGGCTGCTAGTTCATTACAAAGCCCAAGCCAGAGCCCAAGCATGCACACATTCACACCACCGTACACTCTTAAAAGTAAAAGTGCCGGAGCAATGTCACTGGGGAACCAAAGACACATCTACAGGTACATGAAGCTCCAGAAAGAATCTTTATTTACTTTGTTCTGTTGAGTAACCATGAACGGATGATAGCAGATCTGTAAAATAGCAACAGCGCATGATTTTGAAAGGGCTTTTGCTGTATATGTATGTAACACGGGCTAATTTCAGGTCTGCTTCATCTGCTATTGTCAGGCTAGGTAGCCTAGCATGCATTACTTTTTTCCCCATGCATATTAGGAATATTTTCAAAGCACACAGAACCAGCTTCATATGCAGAGAATTCATCCCAGAATGAAATGGTGCTTTGTCAAGGAATAGCTCTATGAGGAGAACTACACAACTTGGTAAAGAACTATAAAGTGCCATTAAAAAACACTATGTTTAAGAGGGTATACAATACTACTATAGGGTGGTCCGGATCTAATTATGCCATTTTCATTACACTATAACTTATTAAGTTTATTACACAGGAAATCACCCGATTTCCCAGACCATCGAGAAGTGTGCGAACTGACGACACGAAGAATCGTCTTTGCGCCAAACTGGAATCGTCCCTGCATAAATCAAAGTCATCCAGGTGATCTGGATCTGCATAATTAGATCTGGACCACCCTGTACTACTACTACTACTAATAATAATAATAATTATTATTATCATTATTATAACTATTACATTCTTCAATAAACCATCAGACACATTTTTATTGTGCCATTGCATCGCAGGACCCACCCATGCACACACCCACATTTGCCAATAAACATCCACACATCTTTGAGGGTACCAGCTGATCACAGGGCCCAATCACTTACACACCCCAACTGGGACAATTTTGAGTCCTCCATTAATCTAAAACACACATCTTTGAGTGTTCTAGTCCATCCTCCAGACCTCATTCATGCACACACCCACACGTGATACAGACTTTTAGAATGCTTTCGATTATGCCTCATATAAACTACATATCCCAGAATTCCTTGCTACTCTCCGCGCACTGAAATCGCTGCCTGAATTTTGTTTTTTGGTCTGATCCTGCATAGTTGGATGATGATGCGTGGGGAGTTACCAAACTGCGAGCAGAAGGCACCCGTCCTGAGAAATGCGTGTCGATAGACAGGCAGCCAAAGCGTCAGTGAGAAGAGGAGTGCTGCGGGTGGAGAAACAGCCAGACAGTGCAGTCTTTTGCCGATTACTGAACTGCACTGTACTTTCTTGCTGAAAATTGATCTGAATGCAAGAAATAACATTTATAATCGCCATTTTGCAGCAGTCACATTGTGGACAGTGAGGTGAGAGCGCTGTTATTTGTTTAAATTCCTGTTACATGCAGTTACTGAAGTGTCGTGCTGTTCTAGCGCACCAACAGAAGCCCTTTTAACTTTGTGGGTTTTTTTTTTCTTTAAAAGGCGGATCCGCCTGACCTGCAATTAGTTAAGTATCATTTTTTCTTGATATATTCGTTCCAAAAGCAACAAAATAAAACTATGTCAGTTCTGCAATAAAAAAGAAAAAAAATCCACTAGAAGGAAAAGGCAGAAAACGCGTTAAAGTAGAGATGGGGGCGCTCTGTCAGATTATTATTATTTTTTTTATTATTTGCTCTCCCGATTTGAAACTGTGTTACATAAGCGATGTGTGCGCTGACAGTCTCGCCCGACTGCCAGTGAAAGGCGTGTGTGTGTCTGTGTGTGTGTGTGTGTGTGTGTGTGTGTGTGTGTGTGTCTGTGTCTGTGTCTGTGTGTGTGTGTGCGCGCAGGTCGGTTTTGTTGCGCTCGCACTTTACACCGTAAACAAACGGGGGCAAAAACAAAGGGGTCCTGAAAAATGGTCGCAAGTTTGCAGTCTGTTTCGCATTAACTCTTCCGTGCCAGTGGTAGATGCATTATTTAAAAAGGAGAAAAGTGAGAAAGGGATTCAAGTACCGTTACTGTTATTATTACTATTACTGTTACTTATATAATTGTCGTTGTTGTTAGCCGCTTATTTCACGAACCCGCATGCCAGTGGTAGATCAATTATTTTAAAAAGGAGAAAAGTGAGAAAGGGACTTGAGTACCGTTACTATTATTATTACTATTACTTATATAATTGTCGTTTTTTGTCATTCACCCGCAGATTATAATTCACTGTCGCTGAATACCGAAGCCGGGGGGTAGGAGGGGGGCTTTTTACTACGTAGTCATCGAGCACACTCGCTCAGTCACGCACTCACATTCATAATCGGTCAAAGTCGCGAATGTAGTGGGGTCTCGGGGCGGGGACGTGTTAGACGAGCCCTGAAACATAATTGCATTTTTAAGCCACAATCGTTGAGTTACATATTCACATTCACACCCCAAGTTAATTATCACAAAGTTATAGTATAACCTAAATAGCACAATAACACGTGTAAAACTTTGAAATTAGGAAAAAGTTCCGGTAACGAGTTTTATTTTTTTTTTGGACTATACAGTACTTGTGCTACAATAAACACATTCTTACTTTTAAACAAGTTAGAAAATGTAGGCATAGCATGATATTCAGGTGTTCTAGGATCGTTCAGAAAGACATGTTGGGGCTGTTAAATTGTCCCCAGTTGTTCGTGGGTTTGTTTGTGTGTTCACCCCGTCCAGATTTTCCTCCAGCTTTGCCCTGATACCACCTGGGTTAGGCTCGAGCTTCCCTGAGTTCCTTCTTTGAATAAGAGGGTTTAGAAAATCCCCGGATTGATGGAAAGTTGGGGAGTATTTTTCATTTTTTTGACTTAACCTCATCAACAGAGGCAGGCAATCCATCAGGTGACATAATCTGAGGGGTGTCATTTCTGAAAGTGAAGGGGTGTGCTGCAATCCTGACATCGAGGGGGGTCCTCTCCCCGGAGTTGTGGAAGTATGATAATAATGTCTGCATTATGTGATAATAATGTCTGCATTTATGTCAAACTATAATGTTTAATGAGTGGGCACCATTAATGAAAATAAACCCAAGGGGTTTGTAATTGAGATGGCGGGGATAAAAAAGGGAGCCTACGCGGCAGAAGGGGAAAGGGAAAGAAAATGGAAGAGAGACGCGGGTTAAAGGAAAGGACGATGGAGATGGCAGGATCGTAGAGCCATCCCGGACTGTCACATTTGGTGGCAGCGGTGGGATGTGCCAGTAAACAGTGGAAAACGATGACAAAAGAATGCACTGCAAGAGTAATTGGTGTCTGACTGTTTTAAAGAACCCAAAAGCACCCAACCCTGAAGCAAAAAAACTGTGAACTTCTAATGAACTATTTATTTAATTTATTGCTTTAAAAGTTCTGATTCTGATCCTGAATGGACGCTGTTACTTGCTGGGTGCTGTTTATGAAAGTAAATGTGTGCGCGTCCTGCACACTGAGGGTCACGCGCTCCTTAAAGTCCACAGAATGTGCACAAAGGAGCGGTGTCTGTGATTTTGAAGGGCGGTGCACTCCAGACACCAAGGGGGACCCCCTATGGTGGTCAAAGTCTAAAAATACCAACTACTCACTGTGGACAGCGAGGGGCGATGTCCGTCATCCCAGCTACAAACTCCAAATGGGGAGAAAGAGACATTTTACGTTTATTTAATATTTTGTCACAGTGGCACATGTGACGCCCGATTGAGGTTTGCTCAGACTGCCGCACTGCTGCTTGTGTCTGTGTCACTTTTAGGCGACGCGTGCGCGTGACTTTGTGGTAATTTAAACAGCTGCTTGAGGATCTGTTTTGCCGACATGTAAAAGAGGAATGAATATTGTGAGACTTGCCCGGACACCACCAGTCGGAGACCACATCTTTATAAAGTTCACACGTTTATTTAACATTCAATAAACACAGTCCCAACACGACACACAATGCTCACAGCAATAATCACCACAATTCCTTCTTTCTCTCAGTCCTTGGCCGCCTGTCTCCTCCAGGGGAGCTTCGTCCTGCTCCCACTCCCGACTCTAGCTCCCCGACTGTTAGGAGGCAGGCCCTTTTATTCCCGCCCGGATGCATTCCAGGTGGCTGGAAACGAACTCCTGGTGTGGCAGAAGTGCCGCCCTTTGCCCCGGAAGCACTCCGGGTGTCCCTGGCAGGTTCCTCCGCCATCTTGTCAAGTGTGGCAGAAGTAAAGTTCTCCCGGGATCTAGGAGGCTTAAAGTGCCCCCTGGCGGTGGCCAATGGGTTGGAAGGTCTCTCCTTCTCTCCCGTGGTCCTCTCCTGCTCCAGGGCGATTGTGTCCTCCTGACCCGGAAGCTTTTTATGACTCTTATCTGGCCCCTCCAGGCATCCCGGCCAGGTAAGAACCCCAGACATCTGTGACAATATACAATATACAATACATACGTGGGCTCTTTATCTACATAGGAGGTCTTCACTAGGTGGAAATACACACTCAGGTAAGTCAATGTTGCATGTTACACGCCAAATATTAATATACACTCGTGAACATACACAGCCGAGCTACTGCTGCTGTTTTACTATCTGACTCCAGCTGCTCAACTTATCGTTTTCTTTTTTTTATTTCCTTCACTTTCCTAATTGAAGACCCAAAGCCAATTCCTACTTACTGGGCAGGAATATGAAGCTGGTCTCTTGGAACTGCGAGACAGCTTCGCTAACTACTGTGCCATTCCAGTCTTCATCAGCAGCAGCAGCGAGCTCATCACACCCATCCTGCTTCGCCTCCACTGGCTCCCTGTGTCTTACAGGATTGAATATTAAATTCGATTAATAACCTAAAAGCTTTAAATGGCCTTCAGTGACCCTCTCCATCACTCTTGTTTGCCCACTAAGGTCCTCTGATTCTGGTACTCGTATTGTGCCCCCACACTAACCTGCACTCTGTGGGTGACGGGGCCTTCAGCTCTGTATAGCGCCCAGACTTTGCAATGACCTCCTGTTAGTAGTCGGGTGTTATACCGTGTTAGACATTATGGGTGTAATGAGAAGTCAATTAAAATGACACCTTTCATTAGCTAACTCCTGAAGAAGGAGCCTGAGTTGCCTCAAAAGCTTGCATCTTGTAATCTTTTTAGTGAGCCAATCATTGAATGACCTCCTGAAATGAATCAGATCAGCCGACTCCGTTCATTCCTTTAGAAAAACTTAAAACTCAGCTGTTCAGGAAGGCGTTTGACTGAACCTGACATTCACTTTACCTCTCTTTCAGGGCCGTCTTATCAGCATTATAGACCCCCCGGGCAAAGCAGTGCACTGGGGTCCCTACCTACACAACCACTCATAGATTAGTATGGGGCCCCTAACTGCCCAGCGTGTCCATGCGTTAAGACGGCCCTGTGCCCTGTCCAGATGCTCAGGAGAATTTGTGTGTGTTATGATGTTATTTGTTCAGGCTTTCTTTTAGTATTGAGTTTAGTATTTACCTCTGGTTTATTTGTTTTATTTTTCTATCTAATGCTTTGTATATCCATCCATTATCCAACCTGCTACAGTGCATCCGGAAAGTATTCACAGCGCATCACTTGTTCCACATTTTCTTATGTTACAGCCTTATTCCAAAATGGATTAAATTCATTTTTTTCCTCAGAATTCTACACACAACACCCCATAATGACAACGTGAAAAAAGTTTACTTGAGGTTTTTGCAAATTTATTAAAAATAAAAAACCTGAGAAATCACATGTACATAAGTATTCACAGCCTTTGCTCAGTACTTTGTCGATGCACCTTTGGCAGCAATTCCAGCCTCAAGTCTTTTTGAATATGATGCCACAAGCTTGGCACACCTATCCTTGGCCAGTTTCGCCCATTCCTCTTTGCAGCACCTCTCAAGCTCCATCAGGTAGGATGGGAAGCGTCTGTGCACAGCCATTTTAAGATCTCTCCAGAGATGTTCAATCGGATTCAAGTCTGGGCTCTGGCTGGGCCACTCAAGGACATTCACAGAGTTGTCCTGAAGCCACTCCTTTGATATCTTGGCTGTGTGCTTAGGGTCGTTGTCCTGCTGAAAGATGAACCGTCGCCCCAGTGTGAGGTCAAGAGCGCTCTGGAGCAGGTTTTCATCCAGGATGTCTCTGTACATTACTGCAGTCATCTTTCCCTTTATCCTGACTAGTCTCCCAGTTCCATCTCCACAGCATGATGCTGCCACCACCATGCTTCACTGTAGGGATGGTATTGGCCTGGTGATGAGCGGTGCCTGGTTTCCTCCAAACGTGATGCCTGGCATTCACACCAAAGAGTTCAATCTTTGTCTCATCAGACCAGAGAATTTTGTTTCTCATGGTCTGTGAGTCCTTCAGGTGCCTTTTGGCAAACTCCAGGCGGGCTGCCATGTATGTGCCTTTTACTAAGGAGAGGCTTCCATTTGGCCACTCTGCCATACAGGCCGGATTGGTGGATTGCTACAGAGATGGTTGTCCTTCTGGAAGGTTCTGCTCTCTCCACAGAGGACCTCTGGAGCTCTGACAGAGTGACCATCGGGTTGTTGGTCACCTCCCTGACTAAGGCCCTTCTCCTCCGATCGCTCAGTTTAGATGGCCGGCCAGCTCTGGTGGTTTCGAACTTCTTCCACTTACAGATGATGGAGGTCACTGTGTTCACTGGGACCTTCAAAGCAGCAGAGATTTTTCTGTAACCTTCCCCAGATTTGTGCCTCAAGACAATCCTGTCTCAGAGGTCTACAGACAATTCCTTTGACTTCATGCTTGGTTTGTGCTCTGACATGAACTGTCAACTGTGGGACCTTCTATAGACAGGTGTGTGCCTTTCCAAATCATGTCCAATCAACTGAATTGACCACAGGTGGACTCCAATGAAGCTGCAGAAACATCTCAGGGATGATCAGGGGAAACAGGATGCACCTGAGCTCAATTTGGAGCTTCATGGCAAAGGCTGTGAATACTTATGTACATGTGCTTTCTCAGTTTTTTTATTTTTAATAAATTTGCAAAAATCTCAAGTAAACTTTGTTCACGTTGTCATTATGGGGTGTTGTGTGTAGAATTCTGAGGAAAAAAAATGAATTTAATCCATTTTGGAATAAGGCTGTAACATAACAAAATGTGGAAAATGTGATGCGCTGTGAATACTTTCTGGATGCACTGTATATCCTAACGACAAGGTCACGGGGGTCTGTTGGAGCCAATCCCAGACAACACAGGACGCAAGGCAGGAAACAAACCCCAGGCAGGGCACCGGCCCACCACAGGGCACACACACACACACCAAGCACACACACTTTAGGATCGCCAAAGCACCTAACCTGCATGTCTTTGGACTGTGGGAGGAAACCCACGCAGAGAACATGCAAACTCCACGCAGGGAGGACCCGGGAAGCAAACCGTGCTGCCCATTAATAAAAGTATTATTATGATTATGATTATTATTATTATCTTTTCTTCTTCTTCTTGGTGGCACTCTGGCACAGGTGTTTGCCACCTCACAGCACTTCCACCAGGTTTCTAAACCGAGTGTGGTGTGCAGTGATTTTCTCTCAGGGTTTAAAGACAGAAAGCTTGAAGGACTGTACATTGGCATCGCTCAGTCGAGTCTAGAGGCACAACTTGTAGGGCAGCACATTCACCTCCACGCGAAAAAAACTAGTCATCCACAGCATTTTTTAAAGGTGAATAAATAATTTTAAACGACTTACAATACAATACAATACAGTTTATTTTTGTATAGCCCAAAATCACACAGGAAGTGCCGCAATGGGCTTTAACAGGCCCTGCCTTTTGACAGCCCCCCAGCCTTGACTCTCTGAGAAGACAAGGAAAAACTCCCAATAAAAACCTTGTAGGGAAAAATGGAAGAAACCTCGGGAAAGGCAGTTCAAAGAGAGACCCCTTTCCAGGCAGGTTGGGCGTGTAGTGGGGGTCACGCCTGTTCAGAATCAGAAGCACTTTTATTTGCCAGTATGTGTCATGTAAACTGCTCAGCACAAAAGTATTGAAAACCTGGCTTTAAGGAGAGGTTAGTTGATTTAGAAGACTTCTCCAGCGCTTTTCAGTTATGGCCTTCACTGAGATAAAGCTGGAGGCAGTCGGTGGCATGATCCTGTGAAATCCGTCACCTAATATGACATACCCAACAGCAGAGACCAACTAGTCGGTGACTGGTGTGAAGGAGTCAGCCGGTCACACAGCGAATGTTTGGGCCGGTCAGCCGGGCTGCATAAGACTTTAAAGTAGCGTGCAATGTGGACAGGTTAGAGTCCAAACAGAGCTGATTAAGTATGGAGGATGAGGAGTTTTTATACAGTAGGTGGTTCACAGGAAGTGGCGTCCTTGGGGCTGGGACAGGAAGGATTTCTCGTGTTTGGTCTGCGGAGAGAAAAGAGAGAGGTTTAGTGCACCCTGGCCTGGCGTGGAATTGGCGTCTCCTGGTCACTTTGGTTAACTCCCAAGCGCATGTGTGTGACACTGGCTATAATGAAATCAAACCTGTTTGATATTTGTCGTTAGTCGGAGGGGTGGGCTGTGTACGCAGGAGAGCTGACGACCAACGAATGCTCATCTGGAATGCATGAAACGAAGCGACGAGGAGTGAAGAGCACACGTGTTTTGAACCTCACAAACAGAAGAGAAGCCTGCCAGTCCGATGCCTCATTTCTTACATACCACATAACACGATGGAAAGAAGAATTAAATGGCAGAAATGGCTGCTGAACTCGCCAGCGCTGTTAACCCTTTATACAACACCAGTTCTGTCAGGCAACATGCTATTATCTGTCAGAAAAAGGGGCGGGCACAACTTCACCAGAAGATTGGCACCATGTGGGGTGCGATTTCCAGTCGTGTAATTTGAAATGGTGTGCAGCAATGAGATCATCGACTGTGTTTGGAAAATCTGACATGTCCTACACAAAAGGTCACTTGATGTGCTATCAACTTAAACAAATAAATGTAAATGTAGGTGTGCCCTCCAGTGGACTGGCACCCTCTCAAAAGGCTGATTCCTGGCTTGGGCTCAATGTTCTTGCAGCCCTGAATTGTTTTATGTAAATGTAAAAGTATTATGTCATTATTCTCTTTGCAGATTATCAAGAACACCATGGCAGCTAAGCTGTTTCGGGCGGTCATTCTGGGACCTCCTGGGTCTGGAAAGGGGACCATTGCCCAGAGAATTGCACACAGTTTTGGCCTTCAGCATCTGTCCAGCGGAGACTGCCTGAGGGAGGACATCGCTGCCCGGACAGGTTAGGATGAGGCCGTCACGGAGACACATGTGGGCCACTTTGAGTCCCGAATTGCCTCACATTTTTCCTTTATATGTTTTGAAGTCTGATTTTAAATTGTCACCACAATTAGTGTCCATAAGTGGAAATAGCCGTGTGCTCAGATGAGACAGCCGGAGTAACCAGTGCAAATTTAGTTCATGTCTTTTGATTTTGAGGTCTTGTATCTCACAGATTAGTCCTGCTGTTGTCATCTTGAGACATATTTCAGTTTTCGAATGAGAAGGTTGACCTGTGATTTTGAGTCTTGGCTGGAGCTGCCTCGGTGTGAAACCTGCATGGTGTCTCCACGTGTGAATGGGTCATGCTGAATGGTGCCTTTACACTGGTCTGAGGGGGGCGGACATTCAGCCCTGGACTGCCGTCTTGCACTATGAAAGACTCAAATGGCCTTTGTGTTGTGATCTGGAGTCACAAAAGTGACAAAAAGCAGTGGAGACCTCCAAACAAAATCCATAAAGGCAGGTCAGTACTTCTAATCAAGCCCAGATGAAGCACACTGCGTCCACAGACTCGTGCTTCAAAGTCAAAAGAAGGAGGACATCGTAAAAAGTCAAAGTAAATCCTTCTGCTAGGTCTACTTGAAAAAACGACAATAACACTAAGGCCGGGTTTATACTTCACGCGACGTGATTCATGCTCCTGCTCCGCAAGCTTAGATCCGGGAGATTCCACCAGGTGGCAATGCGAGATGTCATCACGGTGAGAAAACATCCGGCTTCGCTGTGTTGTGAATTGCCTAAAGCACCCATTAAATTCTGAGGACACCTTACCACAATATCTCTGAAAAGGATGTTTAATGATTAAATCCAACAGTCCAGGGTTGTGTCCATTCCAGCTAGCATTGGGCACGAGGCAGAAACAATCCCTGGACGGGGCATCAGCTCATCGCAAGGTGAACACAAGCACAGATACACATACACTGCCGTCATTTTAGTGTCACCAAATCTGCAGGTGTTTGGAAGGACACTGGAGCTCACTGTGGAAACCCAGCAGGAAAACATGGAAACTCCAGGCGGGGAACACCAGGGACGCGACTCCCTGCAAGACAGCAGTGCTACAGCGTCACCTCCATGTGTGTAATTATTAACAGTATTCATTATTTAAACGAAATTAACGATTTATCTGTAAAATGTAACATACATACTTTAATGCATTTCATCATGAAAGCGATATCAAGTATAAATCTAAGGATTCTAAATGTGCGGAGAGCTGGAATATCACAAATGTATTCTGTGTGGTGATCTATGGCTGCTGTCAGGTCAGGAGGAAGCCCCAGAAGCACGTAACGATTAACAACTTGGTCGGTTTTAAGATGGCGGTTACGACGGTCTGCTTTAATGAGAAAGTAAACTACGAGATTAAAGTGGACATTTTGAGGTTAAAGCCGAAATTTCCACTTTAATCACAAAATACACTGTGTCCTTATTTTTGTCTCTGTGGATCAAACATTCTGTTGCTGTTGTGAAGGTGCAAAAATAAAAGATGGCACGTGAGACCTTTAAAATGTATTGTGTCATTACGATGGGGAATATGCGACGCTTGAATATAAAATCCTCCGGGTGCTCCGGTTTCCTCCCACAGTCCAAGACATGCAGGTTGGGTGCATTGGCGATTCTAAATTGTCCCTAGTGAGTATACAAGGGCGCCCTGACCGGGGTTTGTATCCTACCTTGTGCCCTGTGTTGGCTGGGATTGGCTCCAGCAGACCCCCGTGACCCTGTAGTTGGGATATAGCGGGTTGGATAATCGATGTATGAATATAAAAGCACTGTGAATGCATTTGCATGTCGGCATTTTGCTTTACCTCATCAAACCATTCATCAAACATGGAAGCGCACACTCCGATCACCGTAGGATCCGCAAAGCGGCTTTCTGTCACATGTAGACAGTAACCAGAGACTCTGACGTCACACTCAAACTTTTATGACACTGTGCCCCCCCAACTTTTTGCTGGTACTGCAACTCCCGCATGCGTCGCGTTAATTTCTGAGGACCTGCTCAGAGGACCCATCAAATGAACGAACGCTGGGAATGCGTGGCAGCCATGATGCGGGCGCGTACGCATTATGAGTGTGAAGTATAAATGAGCCCTAAGGCATTTGTAAGAGCCAATCTTAGGAAGCCAAAAGTTTAATGTTAAATTTATTTCTATCGAATGACAGATTCTCATCGTTACTAGGATATGGTGTGTAGTCCTTCACCCCCTGTAATTTAACAGGGATAGAACTACACGTTATGGACAAAAGTATTGGGGCCCACCTCTTAATTATTGAATTCAGGTGTCTCAGTCAGGCCCATTGCCACCGGTGTTTAAAATCACACGCCTAGCCATGCAGTCTCCATTTACAAACATTTGTGAAACAAAATGGGTCACTCTATAGAGCTAAGGTGCATAAAATACAATACAGTACAATACAGTTTATTTTTGTATAGCCCAATATCACACAGGAAGTGCCGCAATGGGCTCTAACAGGCCCTGCCTTTTGACAGCCCCCCAGCCTTGACTCTCTGAGAAGACAAGGAAAAACTCCCAATAAAAACCTTGTAGGGAAAAATGGAAGAAACCTCGGGAAAGGCAGTTCAAAGAGAGACCCCTTTCCAGGTAGGTTGGGCGTGCAGTGGGTGTCAAAAGTAGGGGGTCAATACAATACAATATACAGAACAGAACAATTCCTTAAGACAGCATAATAATAAAAATTTTAGAAGTACGGTTTAACAGTAGATGATATGACATAATTAGGTTTGGATATTTTTAGAGTCCTGGAGACCTCATCCATCTAGCTGCCTCCCCATTTGGCCATGCCACGGCTGAAACATTGTCTCGATGAAAGGACCCCTCTTTCCCATGATTCCTGTCATCCTCCATCAGGGATGACTTTACCGTAGGCAGGCAAACAACTTGGCAGGTGGGCCGTGGCACCAATGGCCACATTTGGGTACCGAGAAACGAAACAGAATAGGTGAGGGTTAGTATTCAAATATAATTATCATGTTACTTATGTTATAGTGCTAATGACTAACAACAGAGATGCAGTCTGTACAGTTAATCAGCAGCTCTAGTCAGGATATGCTAAACTGAAGTAGTGAGTCTTCAGCCGGGATCTAAAGGCTGAGACTGAAGGGGCATCTCTTATGGAAGCAGGAAGACCATTCCACAGTTTAGGGGCCCTGTAACTAAAAGCTCGACCTCCCACTGTTATTTTATTAATCCTTGGAATCCTAATCAGACCGGCATCTTGAGATCTTAATGTGCGCTCAGGTTTGGAAGTCATGATAAGTTCAGAAAGTCACCAGTGCTCTGCTGATTCCATAGCTGAAGAGTTCCCAACTTCCACTAACATTAATTAATTAACAAAAGCTTCATGAAGTGGGTTTCCATTCCGTTCCAGCTGCATGCACGCCTCACATCACCAAGTCCAATGCCACCAAGTCGGATGGAGTTGTGTAAAGCACACTGCGGAGCCGTGGAGATTTGAGTGATGAACCACGCCTCTGTTTGGCAGCCAGATGGCTGAGTCTGGGTTTGGCAGATGCCGAGAGAATGTTACCTGCTTAATTGCATTGTGCCATTGTTGAAGTTTGGTGGAGGGGGGATAATGGTGGGGGGCTGTTCTTCAGGTTTTGGGCTCGGCTCCTAACTTCCAGTGAAGGGCAATCTTAATGCTTCAGCATAAGAAGATATTCTGCTTCCAACTTTGTAGAAACAGTTTAGTGAAGGCCCTTTTGTATTCCAGCATGACCCGTGTGCCAGTGCACAAAGCAAGGTCCATAAAGACATGGCTGGATGTGTTTAGTGTGGAAGAACTGGACTGACCCGCACAGAACCCTGGCCTCAACCTCATCAAACACCTTGGAACTGAAATGGCGAGCCAGGCCTTCTGGTCCAACATCAGTGCCCGACCTCATAAATGCTCTACAGGATGAATGGGCACAAATTCCCACAGAAATACTGGAAAATCTTGTGGAAAGCCTTCCAAGAAGAGTGGAAGCTGTTATAGCTGCAAAGGGGGCGACCAACGCCAAATTAAAGTCCATGTATTTGAATGCCAAGTCATAAAGTCCCTGTTGGTGTAATGGGCAGGCGTCCCGATACTTTTGTCCATATAGAGTTTCTTAGCTATATCTGAAGAACAGAGTGTTAATGAAGCCGTCTTACCGCTAGCATGGACTATTAGATACGTCTGCAAACAGGAGATGGCATACAGTTTTCTGACCGTTTCTAACCTGATTAACATACCTCAAATATGACTGTATGACCAAACACAGATAAATTAAACAGGATTTATACGCCTTAAACAAAACTTTTCTTAAACAAGAGCTTTCTTTTTTTTTGCAATATCATTTTTTTCTCTATTTTTGTGTGAACTGTTTTGCTTTGAAATTTTACTAAAACTTTTAAAAGGAAGATATTTTGTATGTGGAATGAATTGATTACTGGTATTTGAATCATCCTGTGAAGCAAACTAAAAGCTGCACAACATTTTGGATAAACGCAGCAACAGCGTTTAAAAAGGTCGGGGTATCCATGAGGGATACTGACGAGTGACTGGATCACCGTATTTATTGTTGTGATCGAATCATTTCTTTCATTTTGGTGCACTCAAAATAGAAGTACACAAATTTTTCTCATGGCACATAAACCGCTGAAAGGCGAGATTGAAATTCACCACCTAGGATGGCAACTATTGACCCCGCTGAATTTGTTTCGTCTCCAGTTCAGGATTTTCTGAGAATTTGGTGAAATGCGTTGAAGTCAATGGAGGAGGAGAAACTGAACTCGCTTTTAGTAGATTATAATGGTGCAGTGGTCTTTTAAGTGTCCCCGGGGAGTTAGGGAACTGCCTGAAGACTACGCTGGGCTGATTATTGCATCCAAAAATGTGTCCTGAGCTGTGAAACAGCAGTGCCACCCTGAGATAAAATTCTCTCTATTTCTCTAGAGCTTCTCTAACTACGACAAGCTGACACCTACAAACCCTGCTGCGCAAGGGGTGAACGTTATATCCTCAGGAGGCTGTCCCTGTCACTACCTGATCTGCGCTACTTAGTGAGAAGCATTGCATGCTTAATCCAGCAGTAAAGACACAACCTATAATGAATCTATGCAGAACAACAAAGTGTTTTCATAATATTCTTATTATAGTCAACTAATGTACCCCCTCAAATGAAACAAACTCTGCAAGTTTTGTAGCCACATGTTCAGATCAGCTTTACTGTAGAGTATAATTTTGATGGGTGCATTTGGGGTGCAAATCCAGCTCGAGTACCGATCAGGGAGCATGTGCATCATGCATGTGTGTTAATACACCGTAAGTTTTTCATGCAGGCACAATGTAGATCAGGCAGCGCGAGTGTGTGAGTGTGAGGTGGGGCAAACTTACAGTTCCCACGCGTGTGCAGGCGCAAAGTAAATTAGGCAGATAGCGCAGATCAGGTAGTGACGTTCCCATCCAACATTGACTTTAAAACTTGTTGATGTCACACTGGCCAATCAAAGTATCATGGATCTGCCACACAGCAGATTTTCAGGGAAAGTGTTGGTGAAACCTAGAAGGTTCACTGGAGACAAAACACTTGGTCGCATTTCTCCGATCAACACTAACAGCAACAAGAGTGGCATATCTGACAAAGTCCTCACTTCTGTTTAAACTCTGATCCTTAAAATTGGGAAAAAGAATGGGTTTTGATGGTTGCAGTTGACTCTGGTTATTGTTTCGTTTCAGCCGGGGGGTTCAAATTCATGTTTTATGTCTGTTTTGTTCATTTATGATTCTTTTATTTACAAACCGGATTCCAAAAAAGTTGGGACACTATACAAATCGTGAATAAAAACTGAATGCAATGATGTGGAGGTGCCAACTTCTAATATTTTATTCAGAATAGAACATAAATCACGGAACAAAAGTTTAAACTGAGAAAATGTATCATTTTAAGGGAAAAATATGTTGATTCAGAATTTCAACAAATCCCAAAAAAGTTGGGACAAGGCCATTTTCACCACTGTGTGGCATCTCCCCTTCTTCTTGCAACACTCAACAGACGTCTGGGGACCGAGGAGACCAGTTTCTCAAGTTTAGAAATAGGAATGCTCTCCCATTCTTGTCTAATACAGGCCTCTAACTGTTCAATCGTCTTGGGCCTTCTTTGTCGCACCTTCCTCTTTATGATGCGCCAAATGTTCTCTATAGGTGAAAGATCTGGACTGCAGACTGGCCATTTCAGTACCCGGATCCTTCTCCTACGCAGCCATGATGTTGTGATTGATGCAGAATGTGGTCTGGCATTATCTTGTTGAAAAATGCAGGGTCTTCCCTGAAAGAGATGACGCCTGGATGGGAGCATATGTTGTTCTAGAACCTGAATATATTTTTCTGCATTGATGGTGCCTTTCCAGACATGCAAGCTGCCCATGCCACACGCACTCATGCAACCCCATACCATCAGAGATGCAGGCTTCTGAACTGAGCGCTGATAACAACTTGGTTGTCCTTGTCCTCTTTGGTCCGGATGACATGGCGCCCCAGATTTCCAAAAAGAACTTGAATCGTGACTCGCCTGACCACAGAACAGTCTTCCATTTTGCCACACTCCATTTTAAATGATCCCTGGCCCAGTGACAACGCCTGAGCTTGTGGATCTTGCTTAGAAATGGCTTCTTCTTTGCACTGTAGAGTTTCAGCTGGCAACGGCGGATGGCACGGTGGATTGTGTTCACTGACAATGGTTTCTGGAAGTATTCCTGAGCCCATTCTGTGATTTCCTTTACAGTAGCATTCCTGTTTGTGGTGCAGTGTCGCTTAAGGGCCCGGAGATCACGGGCATCCAGTATGGTTTTACGGCCTTGACCCTTACGCACAGAGATTGTTCCAGATTCTCTGAATCTTCGGATGATGTTATGCACAGTTGATGATGATAGATGCAAAGTCTTTGCAATTTTTCGCTGGGTAACACCTTTCTGATATTGCTCCACTATCTTTCTGCGCAACATGGTGGGAATTGGTGATCCTCTACCCATCTTGGCTTCTGAGAGACACTGCCACTCTGAGAAGCTCTTTTTATACCCAATCATGTTGCCAATTGACCTAATTAGTGTTAATTGGTCTTCCAGCTCTTCGTTATGCTCAAATTTACTTTTTCCAGCCTCTTATTGCTACTTGTCCCAACTTTTTTGGGATTTGTTGACACCGTGAAATTTTGAATCAACATATTTTTCCTTTAAAATGATACATTTACTCGGATTAAACGTTTGATCTGTCATCTACGTTCTATTACAAATAAAATATTGACATTTGCCATCTCCACATCATTGCATTCAGTTTTTATTCACAATTTGTTTAGTGTCCCAACTTTTTTGGAATCCGGTTTGTATGTTAATGTTACTTTTGTTGAGTATTTGCATTATTTTTTGCTTTTGATTTTGTCTACAGTATGTATGTAAGCTTCCTGGGTGATGTTCTGAGTGCTGTATGGGTGGTTCCCCAAGAGGCGTGGCCACCTGCCAATCAACACTAGGACCTGCCCCCCCGCCTATAAATCCAAAGGGTTTCCCACAGTTCCTGGTCATTCATTGTGAGTGGGAGTTTTGGCGAGTTCTTGTATTTTTCTGTGCTTTTTAAATCTCTGGATTTTCAACATCTGTATTCTGTTTTTGACTTCGCTTTTGGATTTCTTTCATTGGGCTGTGTTTGCCTTGGACTGCCTTGAGTTTTTAGGCAACTTCATTTTGACATTGTGCTCTGTTCCCTGTGACAGAGCATTTTTGTGAAGAATAAAATCTTTTTATTTTAGTGGTTTCTGTGTTTGCCTGTTTATCTAGTTGGGGTTTGTCAGAATATCCCCCTCTAGTGGTCATTATCAGAAGTGCTTTTGCAACTTTTTTGGACTTTGGTGTCTTGAGACTCCTAGTCATAACAGTTAAAGTTTGAAGTTTGAAGAATGAAGAAAAAGACAAGTTAACAGTGCCGTACCAAGACTGAAATGCACTCACCTAGAAAGTCATAGCTATCCTCCTGTTTGGACTCGGCGTCTGAAAACACACACACTGCCCGTAGGCACAGTCGGAATGCAACAGCATTTTACTCCTTGTTTTCATTGAGTTGAAGTACAGGAATACTTGTTGTGGTTGATCCACTACCAGAAAATCATTCTTATTCTAACTCCCTCCTTTCATATTTGTAAGCAGTCCTCCTTATATTGATTTATGCACAGACCAGGAGTAGCACCAGAAATTCCATTTTCAGGGGTACCTCTACCAACCGAAATCATTGTAATAAAATCAGCCACAAGCAAACTCATATTCTTCAAAAACGCACACACAAGACAAGGGTAGGCAAGCACCTACCCATCCATTAGGTAGCGCTACAGACTCGCATTCGTATTATAAAAGCTTGGTTGTGAAGGCTGAGCACCAAATATGAACACACAAAACAGTCCCAGGTTCCAAACAAAGGGTTTTTTTGTTTTAATACAAACACCTTTTTTATGACAATTATACCCGGTCTCTTCTTTCTTCTTTCTTTCTGTCTTTCTTTCTTCTCTCTGCACTGTTTTTCCTCCAGGTGAGTGTTCCCTGTCTCTGCTCCCAGCACCGATTTGCTTGGACAAGGTAATGCGGTCCCTTTTATGGAGGACCTGGGGGTACTTCTGGTGTCAGGGCTATGAACCTTAGAAGCACTTCTAGGACATACGCAAGTCCCACGTAGTAGGGAGTGTAACTCCCTGCAGCACCCCCTTGCAGCACCTGACAAATCCCAGCATTCCCTGTGAGTGTCTGAATGGGTACCAGTACCCAGGGCTGGAGACAATAAGCAGGAATTATTGCTCTCCCCTGACCTTCCATGTAATGGGCATCCCATCCAGGACACTCTGGCTCGGATGCCGGTCCCAGGATGCTGTCCCTCACATGGGTTACTTATTTATTTTTGGTATGACACCGCAGTGCAACTTACTTCACTTACAAGAGCTCATAGTAGCATCCTTTTATTAAGAGGGGCCGGCATGGGCTGGAATACCAGACATTTCAATAAGAAGCCCTTGGGCTGCTTGCAGCCATCCGACTGGAGGTGCCCTGCAGGCCGTGGTTTATCCACCCCTGCTCTAGCAGCTTGGGAAGTATCAACAGAAGTTGAACTGCTTATTATTCTTGAGTCTTGTGTGTCCCAAGTCTGCTGTTGTAGTGCCCACTTCTCCTCTTAATGGGGGCTAGCGACCCTTGTACCCATAAAAAACTTGCATGGAAATGGTGAGAATGCGTGAACTTCACACCACACAGGCAGATGAGGACTGCACCAAGAGCCCAGGTGACTGTGCACGACGGTGAACATCTGGGCAGTTATTGTTAGCATCTCATCAAAGTCTTGAGGGAAAGTCAATGGCTGATAATGAGACTGGCAGTGTCTCATTATCATTACTGTACTTTTCTTTGCATGTAATTACTCCTTTGACAGCTCGTAAAGCACTTTGAGCGACATTGTATGAAAATGCGCCATAGAAGCAAATGTTGTTGTTGTTCCAGACTTCACACTAGCAGTGAATGGGATGAGATCTGAACTTTTTCTCCTGATGCTATCTTAGTATCCAATTAATATTATTAGAGGCATAAAGTCACAAGTGGTGCCTCCTATCAGAGTTTGGGCCCTGGACTGGTCTTATTGTGTAATTTAGATATCTTCCCAGCATTCACATGGTTTGCCTCCCACAATCCAAAGTCTTCCTGTCAAGCAGATTAGCAACACTAAAGTAAATAATGGTGGTGGAGCTTTTGTGAGGGCACATTCTTTGGCACAATTTTGAAATAACTTTGGTTATGCACAACATTTTTTAAGGCCTATTAATTAAACATTTCATGACTATTACTAGATATTGAATGTTCTTAGAAGTCCTGACACCTTCTGCATTTTCATAAAGCTGGTGGCACATAACACGACTTGTCATCGGGGAGAGGTCACATTTGACACCTGGAGTTCAATCAATCAATCAATCAATCAACATTTATTTATATAGCACATATTCATACAAAACAAATGTAGCTCAAAGTGCTTTACAAAATGAATAGAAAAATAGAAGACACAATAAAAAATAAACATAAGTCAACATTAATTAACATAGAATAAGAGTAAGGTCCGATGGCCAGGGTGGACAGAATAAACAAAAAAAAACTCCAGACGGCTGGAGAAAAAATAAAATCTGTAGGGGTTCCAGACCACGAGACCACCCAGTCCCCTCTGGGCAATCTACCTAACATAAGTCAAACAGTCCTCTTTGTATTTAGGGTTTTCATGGAAGGACCTGATGATGATGGTGGTCACGTAGACTTCTGGCTTTCAGTCCATCAATGTTGGTGCATCAGGATGCTTTGAGTAGGTGGAGGTGGCGCAGGCCGCCAACCCAAAGAAACCGGAAAAAGAAACAGAAGAGATAGTTGGGGTCAGTACGGATTTTAGAGCCACCATGAATAGTTATTATGAAGAATTGAACATACAGAGTATCAGGATTAAGTTAAAGTGAAGTTATGAAAAGGCCATGTTAAAGTAATGTGTTTTCAGCAGTGTTTTAAAGTGCTCTACCATATCAGCCTGGCGAATTTCTATTGGCAGGCTATTCCAGATTTTAGGTGCATAACAGCAGAAGGCCGCCTGCCTCACCACTTCTTTTAGGTTTAGCTTTTGGAATTCTAAGGAGACACTCATTTGAGGATCTGAGGTTACGATTTTGAATATAACGTGTCAGACATTCCGATATATAAGATGGAGCGAGATTATTTAAGGCTTTATAAACCATAAGCAGAATTTTAAAGTCAATCCTGAATGACACAGGCAACCAGTTGGAGTTACTGATTTTGTCTCCTGAGGACGTCCGAATACACAACTAGAAATCACAGGGCAGGATAATGAAACGACTCCATGATCTTTTTCCAGTAACAGTTTCACATTTCCAACATATCGCGCAGTCACCCCTTTTTCTAGCTGCCAATACAGTAATCCCTCCTCGATCGCGGGGGTTGCGTTCCAGAGCCCCCCATAGGTGAAAATCCGCGAAGTAGAAACCATATGTTTGTATGGTTATTTTTATATATTTTAAGCCCTTATAAACTCTCCCACATTGTTTATAAATATTCCCTGCACAGTTATACAGCATAAACACTTTGTATTCTCTTAGTTATTAGGTAAGATTCGTTGAAATTATGTATATAAACACACTGTTTATATACTACTCACAAACATACGTATCGTATATCATTGAGGAGTTTTAATATGTAATACAGTTTTAAACATATTGTAATTGATTAGGTAATATAAAAATAAGTGAAAAATCTATAACATGCAAATGCTGTACATAAAACCAAAATGTTATTTTAAAGATACCGTAGAGTGTCTCCGATATCACATATGTTACAGCCATTAAGATACAGGCCACCGGCAATAAATACGTACAATGCAAGAAAAATTGTATAAAATGTGTGCACAGTTACAATAAACGTATGTACGTGCACTAAGTACGTAGAAAATTAGTTATAGGTACTCACCATCAATGACACGACGACTTGTCCGATAACGATGAGCTTAATTTTAACAAAGGAGAGCGTTACAGCCCTTCTAAAGGAGCCACTTCAGGCGACTGTGTAGCACCGCTGTTGTTCTTCCTTAATCCAAATTTGCCTTATTACACCCACTTACAACTCGTTTTGCACCCTGGTTAAAGTACACTGCGGCCGTAGATCTTACAGTGGTGTGAAAAACTATTTGCCCCCTTCCTGATTTCTTATTCTTTTGCATGTTTGTCACACAAAATGTTTCTGATCATCAAACACATTTAACCATTAGTCAAATATAACACAAGTAAACACAAAATGCAGTTTTTAAATGATGGTTTTATTATTTAGGAGAAAAAACCGAAACCTACATGGCCCTGTGTGAAAAAGTAATTGCCCCCTGAACCTAATAACTGGTTGGGCCACCCTTAGTAGCAATAACTGCAATCAAGCGTTTTGCCATAACTTGCAATGAGTCTTTACAGCTCTGGAGGAATTTTGGCCCACTCATCTTTGCAGAATTGTTGTAATTCAGCTTTATTTGAGGGTTTTCTAGCATGAACCGCCTTTTTAAGGTCATGCCATAGCATCTCAATTGGATTCAGGTCAGGACTTTGACTAGGCCACTCCAAAGTCTTCATTTTGTTTTTCTTCAGCCATTCAGAGGTGGATTTGCTGGTGTGTTTTGGGTCATTGTCCTGTTGCAGCACCCAAGATCGCTTCAGCTTGAGCTGACGAACAGATGGCCGGACATTCTCCTTCAGGATTTTTTGGTAGACAGTAGAATTCATGGTTCCATCTATCACAGCAAGCCTTCCAGGTCCTGAAGCAGCAAAACAACCCCAGACCATCACACTACCACCACCATATTTTACTGTTGGTATGATGTTCTTTTTCTGAAATGCTGTGTTCCTTTTACGCCAGATGTAACGGGACATTTGCCTTCCAAAAAGTTCAACTTTTGTCTCATCAGTCCACAAGGTATTTTCCTAAAAGTCTTGGCAATCATTCAGATGTTTCTTAGCAAAATTGAGACGAGCCCTAATGTTCTTTTGCTTAACAGTGGTTTTGCTTGGAAATCTGCCATGCAGGCCGTTTTGCCCAGTCTCTTTCTTATGGTGGAGTCGTGAACACTGACCTTAATTGAGGCAAGTGAGGCCTGCAGTTCTTTAGACGTTGTCCTGGGGTCTTTTGTGACCTCTCGGATGAGTCGTCTCTGCGCTCTTGGGGTAATTTTGGTCGGCCGCCACTCCTGGGAAGGTTCACCACTGTTCCATGTTTTTGTCATTTGTGGATAATGGCTCTCACTGTGGTTCACTGGAGTCCCAAAGCTTTAGAAATGGCTTTATAACCTTTACCAGACTGATAGATCTCAATGACTTCTGTTCTCATTTGTTCCTGAATTTCTTTGGATCTTGGCATGATGTCTAGCTTTTGAGGTGCTTTTGGTCTACTTCTCTGTGTCAGGCAGCTCCTATTGAAGTGATTTCTTGATTGAAACAGGTGTGGCAGTAATCAGGCCTGGGGGTGGCTACGGAAATTGAACTCAGGTGTGATACACCACAGTTAGGTGATTTTTTAACAAGGGGGCAATTACTTTTTCACACAGGGCCATGTAGGTTTGGATTTTTTCTCCCTAAATAATAAAAACCATCATTTAAAAACTGCATTTTGTGTTTACTTGTGTTATATTTGACTAATGGTAAATGTGTTTGATGATCAGAAACATTTTGTGTGACAAACATGTAAAAGAATAAGAAATCAGGAAGGGGGCAAATAGTTTTTCACACCACTATATATTCTTGTCCTCCTTTTTAAATAAAAAGAATCATAGACTCATTGATGCTGTAATGGCGTCCTACAGCGGTGTAGCTTTTCCCTTCCTTCAACAAATCCAAAACGTTTACCTTTTCTGCAACCGTTGGCGCCTGGGCACGGCTCCTGAAGCATAATGAAGGGCTTGACTATGCACAGAGATAAACACAACAGTTAACACTTTACACAGCGAAACACGTTGATGCTGAATGAGTGAGACGAGACTTCTTGGTTAACGCAGCAGAATCGAATTCGGCGCTCCATCGCTAAGCCATTCAGCACACAGGAACTTAACTGCGTGCTCTGATTGGTTAGCTTCTCAGCCATCCGCCAATAGCGTCCCTTGTATGAAATCAACTGGGCAAGCCAACTGAGGAAGCATGTACAGGAAGTAAAAAGACCCATTGTCCGCAGAAACCCGCAAAGCAGCGGAAAATCCACATTATATATTTAGATATGCTTACATATAAAATCCGCGATAGAGTGAAGCCGCGAAAGTCGAAGCACGATATAGCGAGGGATTACTGTAAGGTGCTTACAGGTATGGCAAGTTCAATGGCAGTCATAGCCCTTTTTTTTAATTCTGTCATGACATCAGACAGACGTGCCTCCCTTCTGTTTGCGAGGTCTAACACCCCTGCGTTCCTGATTCGTTGTCGCTGCATATAAATGCTGCATTGCATTGTCGTTCTGGCTTCAGCACTTAGTGTGTCCTGCTCCTACAACTCGAGACAAAATCAAACCAGTTAAACTCTGTCACGGCAAGTCTCAGACTGGTTGGACGGAGTTGCTGGGTATGTCAGACCGTTGGTCACGACTGGAGGTCACAGAAGCGCAGTCTTGCGGGGTCATATGTGATTCTCAGTTTTGGACACAACTAGTTAAAGTGTGTAGTGAATAGCGGCAAAATCTGCCACTGCAACGGCTCCATTGACAGGGCTTCACCCTAAAACACCTGCCCTGCCAACAACAACAACATTTATTTCTATAGCACATTTTCATACACACAGTAGCTCAAAGTGCTTTACATATTAAAGAATAGAAAAATGAAAGACACAATTATAAAACAAAATAAATCAACATTAATTAACATCGAATAAGAGTAAGGATCAATAGCCAGGGGGGACAGAAAAAACAAAAAAACTCCAGACGGCTGGAGACAAAATAAAATCTGTAGGGATTCCAGACCACGAGACCACCCAGTCCCCTCTGGGCATTCTACCTAACATAAATGAAACAGTCCTCTTTGGATTTAGGGTTCTCACGGAAGGGCTTGATGATGATGATGGTCATGTAGACTTCTGCCTTTTAATCCGTCCATCATTGTTGGAGCATCATGAAGCTTTGAGTAGGTGGAGGTGGCGCAGGCCACCACCACAAAGAAACTGGAAAAAGAAACAGAAGAGAGAGTTGGGGTCAGTACGGATTTTGGAGCCACTGTGAATAGTTATTTTGATGAATTGAACATACAGAGTATCAGGATTAAGTTAAAGTGAAGTTATAGAAAGGCCATGTTAAAGTAATGTGTTTTCAGCAGTGTTTTAAAGTGCTCTACTGTATCAGCCTGGTGAATTCCTATTGGCAGGCTATTCCAGATTTTAGGTGCATAGCAGCAGAAGGCCGCCTGCCTCACCACTTCTTTTAAGTTTTGCTCTTGGAATTCTAAGGAGACACTCATTTGAGGATCTGAGGTTGCCAAATACTCCAGTCCGCACATTTTAAACCAACAAGGTTTTTGGGGAGAAAGCAGAAGGAACTAAGCAAAAGACTTGATGCTGAGAGCAAATATAAAGTTAAGATATCTGTTTCCCTATTCAAAGGCTCCGTGGCACAAGGGAACTGAACCTTAATGATTCATTTGTACGAGGAGATGAGCAGCGAGACAGACACACACACACACGTGGACCACAGTAGGTGCTTGGCTCCACACGTTTGAGAAGTGCCTCTGTCTTCTACAATGGCTTTCTGTCACTTTGACTGTTGCATCACTATATGACATTACAACAGCAAATAGAGTTTAGATAAGCATGGTGGTCTGTGAATTCACAATATGTTAACACGCTTCAGCTATATTTGCATTTCCAGTTAACTTCCTTTACAACAACAACAACAACATGTATTTCTAGAGCACATTTTCATACAAATAATGAGCTCAAAGTGCTTTACATGATGAAGAAAGAGATAAAAGGACAAAGTAAGAATTAGAATAAGACAACACTAATTAACAATGAATAAAAGTAAGGCCCGATGGCCAGGGAGGACAGAAAAAACAAAAAAAAGGCCAGATGGCTGGAGAAGAAAAAAAATAAAATCTGCAGGGGTTCAGACCATGAGACCACCCAGCCCCCTCTAGGCATTCTACCTCACATAAATGACCTCAGTCAGTCCTCATTGTATTCAGGGCTCTCATGGAAGGACTTGATGATGACGGTCACGTGGACTTCTGGCCTTCAATCCATCAATGTAGGGACATCACGGTGCTTTGATCAGGTGGTGGTGGCACAGGTCACCACCACAGAAAAGTGGAAGAAGAACAGCAGAGAAAGTAGGGGTCAGTACAGATTTTGGAGCCACCATGAATAGTAATGATAATTAATTGAATATGCAGAGCATCAGGATTAAACTAAAATGAAGTTATGAGAAGGCCATGTTAAAGTAATGAGTTTTTAGCAGTTTTTTAAAGTGCTCTACCATATCAGCCTGGCGAATTCCTATTGGCAGGCTATTCCAGATTTTAGGTGCATAACAGCAAAGGCCGCCTCACCACTACTTTTAAGTTTAGCTTTTGGAATTCTAAGCAGACACTCATTTGAAGATCTAAGGTTACGATTTGGAATATAACGTGTCAGGCATTCTGATATATAAGATGGAGCAGATTATTTAAGGCTTTGTAAACCATAAGCAGTAATTTAAAGTCAATCCTGAATGACACAGGTAACCAGTGTAGTGACGCTAAGACTGGTGTGATGTGTTCAGATTTTCTTTTTCTAGTTAGGATTCTAGCAGCTGCATTCTGCACTCGTTGCAAGTGATTTATGTCTTTTTTGGGTAGTCCTGAGAGGAGTGCGTTACAGTAATCTAGTCGACTGAAAACAAAAGCGTGAACTAATTTCAATGATATAAGAGGTCTAACTTTTGCTATGTTTCTTAAGTGAAAAAATGCTGTCCTAGTGGTCTGATGAATATGCGATTTAAAATTTAGATTACAGTCAACAGTTACCCCTAAATTCTTTAACTCCGTCTTGACTTTTAATCCTAATGCATCAAGTTTATTTCTAATAACCTCATTATATCCATTATTGCCAATCACTAAAATTTCAGTTTTTTCTTTATTTAGCTTGAGAAAATTACTATTCATCCATTTAGAAACACAAGTAAGACATTGTGTGAGTCAATCAAGAGAGTCGAGGTCATCAGGCGCTATTGATAAATACAGTTGAGTGTCATCAGCATAGCTGTGGTAACTCACGTTGTGCCCCGAGATAATCTGACCTAAAGGAAGCATGTAGATTGAGAAGAGCAGCAGACCCAGGATAGAGCCTTGTGGACCACCATATAGGATAGGATCATGTGTCTTTGAGTTATAATTACCACAACTAACAAAGAATTTTCTACCTGCCAGGTAGGATTCAAACCAATTTAAGATGCTGCCAGAGAGGCCCACCCATTGACTAAGGCGGATTTGTAAGAATAAAGTTACTCATTTAGATGTTTAGACATGCAGTCAGGAGGTGATTATTTGCTTTTACTGGTGTTGTTTGGCAGATTTGTTCATTTGGGTGTTTGGAGTACTGAAATCTGCATCTCCTGTGGCTCTTCATTATCAGTCCTCTTAACTCTTTGAGGGCTGAATATTTTTTCAAAAAACAGTTTCTGAAAAGCAATGGTTTCACACAGAAATCAAGATTAAACGTCTATCGCTGCATGCTGTGGCTGCCAGTTTGACAAGAATGTGCGGCAGGCTTGCTGCCAAGCTGTCTTCACGTGGCTGAGGCAGCAGCAGCAGCAGCGATCACGGTTGCAGTGCATTGCAATCTACAGTAGGTTCTACCTCTTATCATTGTTAAGTGGCACTCCTCCCTGGCGAACACTGCCATAGGTGCCATGAACCTGTTCAGTAGGGACCAGTCAATTGAAGCTGGAACCTCACATCCGTTTTCGATCGCTTGTATCAAAATCAGAGTCCGACAGTTCATGGTCCAGTTCAGAGATAATCGGCAAAACGTTGTCCACACAGTAGTTTGCTTTATGCAATCACTTTGATCTCTCGCCAGCTGTCAGTGCCATTTTTGCTGCTGTTTGTGCCTTGCTACTCACACGAGCGCAAGAAATCTCGGGTCAAACCAATGAAGCTCACTTTCCTTCAAGAAATAAGAGTCCAACTAAAACATAACAGTCGGTTGTGTCACAGTTTTACAGTCGTTTACCTTCGTCAGCTCCTCCTTTTGACCAAAGTCGACATCAGCCCCGAAAGAGTTAATGGCAGTATGTTTGTGGCACATCGTTTACTTTGAATGCATATTTTGCAATTCATATTTTCAACCTTAAGTCGACTCTGACACTCTTGTTGTAACGGTGAACAACAGAGAAAGAGACGCAGCACCTGCAGCAACATATCTTTTTCTTTTACCACTCGTCCATTGATGTCTTTGAATACCATTTCATAATGTGATGCTACAGAAAGTTTTTCACTTGCAACAGATTATGTTTATTTGTGAAAAGTGCAATGTGCTGGCTGCACATGCAACACACATTTATATTGTGACGTGTGAGTCCCTGTCTTACACCCTAAAGCACGAGGCTGTCTCAGTACTTTAGCAAAACCAGCTTTTATTTAGCGTGAAACAGGAACAGCAGGGTTATTTATTGTAGCTGAAGCTACCTCTCTCCTAACCAGACACACAGCAAACAGGCATAGTCACGGCCAGGTCAGTGGCCAAGTAATACTGTGCCCTTGGCATTTATAATGTTCCTTGCATCACCCATTGGCGACAGGCACATATAGCGCAATCTCAGTTGGCTTGTAGTTGTTTCCGCGCCGCTCTGCAAACCTGTGGTTGCCTCAGCAATGGAGAAGCAGTCCTCCACAGATGCGGCAGATCCGTCCCATTAGGGGTGGAAGGGTCCTAAAAGAGTTCAGAAACCTCACAATATGTTGTGAGGGATGGCCGGGACCCTCCTTAATGGAAGGACAGGGGGAGATGGCTTATGAAAGGCGCTATGTCCCCCAAGCTGCTATTTGGCAGCCCCTCCTGGGGTGCAACGGTGCCTCCGATTCCCATAGGGCTGCATGGAAATTGGTATTTGTTGGCTCAGCCCTGTTGGGTTCCCGGGGTGCCTCCAGGAGGTGTTCCCATCTTACCCAGAAGTGCTCCTCAGCCGCAATTATGCGAAACTGGAAGTACTTCCGGGATTCGGAATATAAGGAGCCACCCGGCTTAATTCAGTGAGCCAGGGCTGGGAGGAGAGAATGATGCTTGCCTATGGAGGAGTGGAGGCAGAAGGATAAAGGGAAGAAGTGCTGTGTACTTTGTTTATTGTGCTGCTTGTGGGAATGGTTTGGGAAGCGTTTCCCACATGTCAAGACTCGTGCCTGTGTCTGTTGTGTCTGGTGTTGCGGAGCTGGCGTGCCCCCTGGTAGTCACCATGTTTAATAGTCATTTTGGGAGGCCTTATGATTGTTCATCATAATCAGAAACCTGCTGTCTGTCAGACCAGGTTAATAAGGCCACCTCTGATCTCTGCAGTTCAAAATCATCTCCACTATTTTGAGCGACACCTTCATGAGGCATTGGATTGGTTTGGAAATGTGACGCTCAGTGAGCCATCTAATTGTTCCCACCCAGTTTTAAGTAAAATTCAATCATGGCTGACTCCAGATGTACAGTATAAGTTCTATGTATGGCTCAGCCAGCCTACAGGGGCAAAGTCGAAAGATACAGTAGAACCCTGGTTATCTGTGCCCTGATTTACGGGTTCTGCATTATCCAAGGCTAACCTGTAAGTGTAATACACTACATTTCTTACAATTTATATAAGCTTTACTGTAAATATTGTACCAAGCATGTGAATACAGTAGACCCTCACAAAGTCACGGTTCAGAGGTCGCGGCCTCCTTTTCCTTAGAGCCTAACTAATAATTTTTAGCAGAAACCGCAAATATCCTCCGCAATTTTTATGGCTTTTTTTGTGACAACACTGTACTGTAGAGAGAACAGGAAGCAACTGTAGAGGAAAACGCGGCTTGGGATGGTGAAAGTAGCCAACAGAATTTGAAACTGCAACTCCCAGCAGTCCCTGCAGTGGCTCTGATTGGTCTTCTGCTGAGTGTGCTGGGGCTGTTGAGGTCAAAGGATGTCAGCGCGGCTTTTAAAAAGGGGGCCGGTGACCAAAAGCAAAATAAAAAGTTTTTGTAATTTGTGTTTCAACTTCCTGTCTGTCTGCATTCTGTTGGGTTACCTGTACTAATTCATCTTGTCCTGGATCGTGTCGTGATTGGCGTCTGAATTGTCTGCCTCTGTACATGAGAACTGTAAGTGGATTCATGGCCATCCTGCAGAGAAAGGAGCGCTCCTGACCCCGTCCACCTGCCATCCCCACTTCAGGAACTAGCGGTAGGACTATCTGTACATTCCCATTCAACGTGTGGATCTCTGGACTATCTACAGTATTTTCATCATTACATTTTATCCGTTGCCGTTTTTCATGAACGTTTTTCATGATTTACTGTGTGTGTTTTGTTTGTGCTTTGTTGTATTTAATCATCGTGTAATCGGCGTAGGGGGAACAGGGGTGGTATCGTTGTTTTCATTACATTCTTTATTTGCTGTTTGATTACCGGTTTGCTTTGTTTTTGTCTGTGTTTGTGAGTGTGTGCCGTTTGGGCCAAGGCTGGAATCTCCACCATAAAAATAAATAAATCACCGGTTTCTCGACAGTGTGAACCCCTAGAAGACACAGACGCTCCTCAAAAACCCCCTCTTTAAAAACGCTGATAGACTGCCTTCACATTGCTCTCTTACTTGCGGCTGCTCTGTCACGTGATATGTTTCTCGTGCGATGCTATGCTTACTTAAACGTCTGAGCACCACGGGTCCTTTTTGGCTGATTGCTTTGTTTCTCACTCCTCCCCCAGACAGGGGTTGTGCTCCCCTTTGATGTTTGTTTATATACCTTTCGGGTCTATACACCAGGACGGGTTCAAAGGGTTAAGACCACATCTGAGCCCAGGTCCTGTTCCCCAGGGACAGACGGGAATGTGATGTTAGTGAATCCCCATTGAGTAGTGCACTGGCCTAGAATGACTTTTTACAGTATGTACGTGGGTGATGATATCTTGAATAGTTTGGCTTCCAGTTCCTGGATTAGTTCTTGGCTTCTGTTAGGCCCTCACGCCATGTTTTTTATCGTTGGTTAATGTTATACCTGCATTTTTATCACTCTTTAATTTAATAATCAATCGGTCGGTTGGTCGGTCGGTCTTTTAAGTAAGCGTAGCATCGCACGAGAAACATATCACGTGACAGAGCAGCCGCAAGTAAGAGAGCAATGTGAAGGTAGTCTATCAGCATTTTTTAAGAGGGGGTTTTTGAGGAGTGTCTGTGTCTTCTAGGGGTTCCTTTAAATCCCCCTGCTCACAAGGGGCTGCCGCTAAGATTCACACCATCAAGAAGACGGTGATTTATTTTTATGGTGGAGATTCCAGCCTTGACCCGACCAGCACACACTCACAAACACAGACAAAAACAAAGCAAACTGGTAATCAAACAGCAAATAAAGAATGTAATGAAAACAACGATACCACCCCTGTTCCCCTTACGCCAATTACACATTAAATACAACAAAGCACACACAGTAAATCATGAAAAACGTTCTTGAGAAACGGCAACGGATGAAATGTAATGATGAAAATAGATAGTCCAGAGATCCGCACGTTGAATGGGAATGTACAGATAGTCCTACCGCTAGTTCCTGAAATGGTGAAGACGGGTGGACGGGGTCAGGAGCGCTCCTTTGTTTGCAGGATGGCCATGAATCCACTTACAGTTCTCATGTACACAGGCAGACAATTCAGACGCCAATCACGAAACGATCCAGGACGAGATGAATAAGTACAGGTAACCCAACAGAAGGCAGACAGACAGGAAGTTGAAACTTTTTTTTTTGCTTTTGGTCACCGGCCCCCTTTTTATAAGCCACGCTGACATCCTTTGACCTCAGCAGCCCCAGCACCCTCAGCAGAAGACCAATCAGAGCCACTGCAGGGACTGCTGGGAGTTGCAGTTGCAGTCGGGTTGATGCCACATTAAAGTGGCCAGTTAACCTGAAGTGAGTGTTGGTGAGACATGGGAGCAGAACACCTGCTGGGCTGGCTGTACACAGAAGGTGGGCTAACCCACCCGCCTGGCCACTATCGCCCACTATTCAATTTTATGCTTACCTGTGCAAATAGAAAACAGGATGCCGTTTTGTTTTGATGATTTGGTTAAATTTTAAGTACATGGCCTACTAAAATATGCAGTAGTTACCACATAAGCTGATATGTCACAGGTGATCAGTTACCAAGGGATGTGATGTTAGTGAGGCACAAGTGCATGAGACTGAATATAAATGCAAGATTAAAAACATTTCATTATTGTTTAACACTAACTGTGTTTTTTAAACAATGTGAGCAAATGTCTTAGCTGCTCCATTTTTCAGGCTTGCTCTAAGGAGCATGCCAACCTGGAACGGCAAATGGTGTTGTCATCTGTTCAGGGATAAAAACAAGCTGCATGGTATACTGCCTGAAAGTGTGAACACCGGTTAAAGTGCAGGGGTCTCACTTATAAAAGTTGGTGTGGATTCAAATGTGAAAATATTCATCCACCAAAAAACAGCTAAAACATAAAACCTGGCGTACGCACATTTCTGTGCAAGTTACCTCTATAAGTCACAGTCATCTTGTAAATGTGAAAACATGAATGCGTCTCAAACCCCACCCAGTTGCTACCCTGAAATAACCATATATGGATTATGCTAATTAACCCCATACATATATAATTAGGACGCTAACGCCCTCCATTGGCTGGTAGAGCTGCCTCCCACCTCATGCACTGAGACATTGGCACCTGCATTTGGGTCCTATGTACGCTCCATACAGCATTGAAATGTGGCATAAGACGCCAGCGTCTGAGCGGGTAGCCACTATCACCTGGCACATGCAATGACATGGTTGTTGTTACAGTAAACAGTACAAGTCATATGAACAAATGAGAGTTCAGCCAGTTACCTTACCAACAAGCCAGCCATTATCTATAGCAGCACCGTGAGCAAGTTGTCTGCCAACCACTGCTTTGCCTCAAAATACGTGAATCACAGGTCGACCCTGGCCACCGAGTCGCGACATTTGTCATTCTCATCTTGGCATCACACCTGTGTGTTAACCCTTAAACCACCGCAACTGGCCATAGTCGGATCCCAATGCAATTTGCCAGTACGCCGGAGCTGATCAATCAGTGCTGTACATTCGTGGAGCGGCTCATGACCACTGGCGCCCCCTAGCGAATCAGCATCACTGCCCTTGGGATTCAGCTGCTGCACTAGACTGGCCTGCCAGCATCTGCGTCGGCCAGTTCAAGCGCAGTTGGCTCTGTGATTTACTGAATTTCATCAATGGCGTCAGTTGCACCTTGTACATATAATAATAAATTTGTTGCAGTAGTTTTTTATCGTTTTTACAGTTCATTGACAGTGTGTAAATTGATCAGTGTTGCAGTAATTGTGATGCTTTATATGTGTTCCATAAAAATTTCACTTTCTCTTGGTGAATTGTGACGTTTCTTTAAAAAGTGCAGCAATAAAGTAATTGCCGTCCGGGGGTGCATCAACCCCACTAAGTATGTGGCATTTTAAGGATTAATCAACTGTCACTGCTCGTGGTGGCTCTGAGGTTAGGGATCTGCACTGGCAATCGGAAGGATGCCAGTTCGAATCCCGTAAATGCCAAAGGGGACTCTGCTCTGTTGGGCCCTTGATCAAGGCCCTTAACCTGCAATTGCTGAGTGCTTTGAGTAGTGAGAAAAGTGCTGTTGAAATGCAAAGAATTATTATTATTTTTTTTTATTATGGTTCACAAAAGCAGCGTCATTCTCGCTTGGTGCCCTTATTGCCATGAGTGCTGTCAACTGCCCTGATTACATTAGGAAAACTGAATGGCACTTGGGAGAAAAGAAAAAAAAAAAAGTCCTGCAGGTCACTAAAAGCTCATTCATGGAGTGCTTGAGTCCGAGTTCTGATCTCAGTCCAGCTGAGAGTTTGTGGCTGGACTTGATGAACACACTCAACGTGACACCTGACAGAACTGAGCAGTTTAGCAAGAAGAATGAGGGCAAATGGCAACGTCAGGATGGGAAAGCTGATAGAGAATGAGACCTGAGTGCACAGACGCAAGGCTGTCATGGATGCCATCTGCTTACTAAATGCTTGACCGAGATGAATACTTATGCAATCAATTATTTTGTGTTTTATATTTATTAATTTAGAGCACTTTGCAGAGATCTATTTTCACTTTGACCTTCATAAAAGAGTATTTTTGTGTTGATCAATTGGGACGAGACGTGATTCTCAAACAAGACTACACATCTGGGGGCAACCCCATTAAAAGTGCATAATGGAAAGTAGTGAAATCCAGCACTGCAAGGCTACAGCCTAAGGGCTTCTTCCTAAAACACCCCCACCTAATTCCTTCAGTCCGTGCACTTTAAGCCGTCGGGGTTTCAGGGAAAGACGAAATGAAAGTGAAGAGAAGACATGACACTGAAAGGAAATAAAAAGCTAAAACTGTTGTTATCATTCAAGGGCTCAGTAGCACAATGGAAGAGAAGCTTAATGATTGATTTGTATGCTGTAATGAAAGAGGAGTCAGACAGCCAGACAGACAGCCGCAGACCACCGCAACTACGCACATTTGAGAAGTGCCTCTGTCTGCTATGCTATCTTTCTGTTATTTTAATTATGGCATCACTATATGAAGTGCCTTGAGCATGGGAAAGGCGCTATATAAATAAAATGTATTATTATATGGCATAACAACAGACTGTCACAGCATGTTTGCATTCCCAATTAGACGTTCAATGTCTTTAGTTATTCGTTTAGATGTGCAGCCTCGGGTGTGCATGTACTGGTGTCGTTAGGCAGACAAATCCAAATCGCATTCTGTGATATCATCTACTGTTGAATTCTGCTCCTGCGGTGGGTTGGCACCCTGCTCGGGATTGGTTCCTGCCTTGTGCCCTGTGTTCGCTGGAAATGGCTCCAGCAGACCCCCGTGACCCTGGATGGATGGATGGATGAATTCTGCTCTGTACTTGTCATATTTCTATTGCAGGATTATATTGTATTGTATTGTTTTGTTCTGTTCGGTGTATTGTATTGTATTGACGCCCTTCTTTTTGACTCCCAACCTACCCAGAAAGGGGTCTCTCTCTTTGAGCTGCCTTTCCAAAGGTTTCTTCTATTTTTTCCCTACCATTGGATTGTAAAGTGTCTTTGAGGGTACGAAAGGCGCTACATAAATAAAACTTACTATTGTTATACTAGGGTTTTTTTTTTTTTTTGGAGTTTTTTCTTGTCATCTTAGTGAGTCAAGGCTGGGGGGCTGTCAAAAGGCAGGGCCTGTTAAAGCCCATTGCGGCCCCCCTTCTGTGATTTTGGGCACTACAAAAATAAATTGTATTGTATTTATTGATTTGGGTGTTTTGAGTCCTGAAATCTGCATCTCCTGTGCTTCTTTGTTATCAGCTCTCTTAACGGCAGTCATTTTAATGTTATGTGACACAATGTTTACGTCAAATGCAGATCTCGCAGCTCCTATTTTCATGAATTTAGCTGCTAATTCTTTCAAGCTTTTGTCGACTCCTACACTATCGTCTTTTAACGATGAACAACAGAGAGCACACACAGCATCTGTGACAAAGCATCCTTTGCGTTTACCACTCGTCCGTCGATGCCGTCGAATGCCAATGCATAATCTTGACGTTACAGAAAGGGTTTTCGCTTGCAGCAGGTTACGTTTACTTTTATCAGGTGCGATGTGCTCTCTCCGCACATGTGACACACGTTTATACCTCTAATAGGGTCTTTTTAGGAGACTTTTTGACTGTTCATCCTAATCAGAAGCTTGCTGTTTGTCAGGCCAGGTTAACAAGATCTTCTCTGATCTTTGCAGAGTCCCCACCCCTACTTTGAGCTCCGCCCTCATGAGGTGTTGGATTGGTTTAGAAATGTGACACTCGGTGAGCCCTCTTAATTGTTCCCACCCACTTTCAAGCCCGATTCACTCACGGCCGTCTCCGGATGTATTTATTATACTATTGGCTTCAGTGAGCCAAATGATAAATAAATGATAATAAATTGTGAAAACACTTTTTTATAAGGACTATAACACTAGACAGTGTAACACTATGACACTGAGTGCTAGCCTTTGTTTTCATGTTTGGACCCGGGTTACCTTAAGCCCAATTGTAAGTTGCAAAAACAGATAAGGTATTGTTAAAATTTATAAGAAGCGTTTCACTTTTCAACACACTTTTATGTGGCAAATTAATACCTACCATGACGATTGTGAAGAAATAAGTTCTACTTGACAAATACCAAACGTATCCTGTTTTTTTTTTTTTTATATTGCTTTATTACATTTTTTTGCATTCATTATTACTGGTACGACTTGGCCTCTGGCTTGTAAAAGTTACTATATATTTTTTAATGGATTTTTAAAATCGAGGATATGCTGCTGCCATTGTTGACCTGACCTTTGGCTCATCTCAAATGCCTTGTGGACACGCTGCCAACTTGAGGGATGTCACGTAGGGGCATTGAGGATCTGAAGGCTACCTTATGTGTACAGGGTGGTCCAGATCTAATTATGCAATTTTCATTACGCTATAACTTAAGTTTATTGCATAGAAAATCACCCAAAAAATCCCAGATCATCGAGAAATGTGCGAACTGAAGACATGAAGAATTGTCTTTGCGCCGAACTAGAATCGTCCCCGCATAAATCAAAGTCATCCACACGATCTGGATCTGCATAATTAAATCTTGACCACCCTATACAACATCTGGGAATGTAAGAGACTTTGAGGAACGTCAAGTGGGATGTTTTACACTTTCGTGTATTCAGCTAGTTGCAGTGCAGTCACTGCCTCCAAAGGTGCCACCTCACACTGTATCGGAAGAACAGCTTGCCTGAGGGTGGCAAGGGCGAAGCTTTGGAACGCAGTAGTCAGAGCAGGGACCCCCTTTGTGACCCACCACCATCATAAACAGTAGCAACTCACAACCCACTGGTGGCAGTCGTGACCCAGTGATCGAGAAGCATTGTTCTAGAGGACACATACAGATGAAGAGATTTAAGAAAAAGAAATGCATGCTTTACATATTGGGTTAATAACTGTTAAAGCAGGAGTGAGTGAGGCGGCACTCGTTGCTTGGCAGCTGGAAAACACGTCCAGCAGGGAACAATGAGCAGAGACAGATGGCACAGCATCACAGGTAGCTGCCTGACAGAAAGGAAAAAAGACTCGGGCGAGCATAGGAGTCAGGGAAAGGTTGAAAAAAGTGTTTGAAAAAGGTGTAAGTAGTGACAAGCAAAACCATCCTTAAATGTGAGTAACAAGAGAAAAATGTTAAAGTAAAACAATGGAGGAGTTAAAGCACAGTTGGCATAAGCAATAATCAGTCAATCAAATTTAGTCTTGGCTCTGACTGATGCATCCCAAGTGTAAGAGGAAACTAGCGAGCTGCATTTAGAATGAGAGAAGTGTGGGAGACGCTCAGACTCTTCAGAAAATGACAGACAGAGCAAGGTGTAAAACTGACTTGTGTGGTGGGCTGATGGTGCTGGCGTGGATTACACGTGCTGGAATAAATAAGGGCATAGTGCACGTCTTCTCACAGGATTTGGATGATTAAAATCAAACCACAATAGCAGACGCAGATCAAAGAAAACAAGAAAAATCGAAAAACAAAGTAAGGTATTGTTCAGGAATGAATTTCGTCATTGATTGCTGAACCATCTGTACTGTCTCTTTGTAAATGACTGCTGCCTGCCCTATGATCTGTCAGCAGCGGCACACAAAATAGAAAAATGGTGTGAGGCTTCTAAAACGACCCTTTAAAAAGGTCGGCCTCCTCCTTAGCCTGCCAGAAAAGGCCTCACCTAAGGCAGCCCCAACCCAATACTCTACTGGCCCGGTTTGGCATACACAGGGGATTTAAAAAGTAAAAGTAAAGTGTATTGTCATCTTAATCATATACAAGTATAAAGAGACAAAACGACAAAGCTCATGGCTCACAGTGTACACATAGTGCAAACGTAAATAACAAGCTGGTTAAATTTGCAGATGATACAAAGCTAAGAGGATTGGCAGATAATCTCAAATCCAATGAATCATCACAGACGGACCTGGACATCAAATTGGTTAAATGCGTATCAATAGACTCTGCTGAAACAGTTGGTGGTGATCGTGTGGAAAATGAAAACATCAGCTTACAATATCACAGAGAATATCTATAACCGTTAACACCGTCCGTTCTTACAATGCACAAATTACAGTAGAAAGAAGGACGTATCTAAGAAAGGTAATGTAGTACATCTTCCTAGGATAACATTAGACACCAAAGGCGGTCTTGATATGCCATTTGTATTAAAACGTTACCAGTTTCTCAGAACCAAATTTTTGAAAAAGTCATTTTATTTAATAGAGAGAAAGAAACGAAATTCAATCACGGGCAGTTATACGCTGCATTGATGCATATCTAACAATTCCCATGAAAATAAAAATCTGTTTAAATTGTACATCTACATCCCCATACACGAGCGGCAGAACCGTAAAGAGGCTAGCGCGTAAGGGGGGGTTGGCAAGTGAAGATTATATATATATATACAGTACATACATACATACTGTACATACATGCATATATATATATATATATACATATATACATACATATATACATATATACATACATATATACATATATGTACATATACATATATACATACATATATATATATACATATACATATATATTGTGGTCTATAACTGGCCAGTCATCCCAGTCAATACCCCCAGGTGCCCCAAATACCAGCAGGGAATTATGGACAGTGGAGTTTTCATCCTCAGCTCTGCTGGATACCACAGGGGCCGCTAGAAGGAGCTGCAGGGAGGAGAAAAGATTATTTGCCCTATGCCCCGGAAGTACGTCCGAGTCACGTGGACAAGAGGAATGACGTGCTTCTGGGGTGAAGAAAAGGACTTTTTATCTGACCCGGAAGTGATAAGGAATCATGGACTGAAGGATAGGAAACACTTCCGGGTCAGGGACTATAAAAGAACTGTGGGAACTCCAAGATGTCGAGCAGAGCTGGGTGGAAGGGTGGCAACGCGTCTGGGAGTGGTGGATTAGTTTATTGTAGTGTATTGGTTATTATTTATGAGTATTGTGGAGAGGAGGGTGCTTTGTGCATTGTTATTAATAATAAAGTCAACTTATTGGACTTTTATCTGGTGTCTGACGTCTTGGTCAAGGGTTCAAGGGAGCGATATCACCCTCTATCTGTCACTATATATATATATATATATATATATATATATATATATTGTGGCACCCAGCCGGGGCAGGAGCCCGGCCGGGACGCCCAGGAGGACCAGAGGAGGGCTTGTACCTCCTCCAGGCCGCAAGGGGGCGTCCGTCCTGGTTACGCTGGTGGCCTCGGGTAGAGGGCATGGAAGCCCAGCCCTGTAGGGGCCCGTGGTCACCGTGTGGTCTGCCTGTGTCCGGGCCAGCGTTCACAATATATATATATATATATATATATATATATAAAAGTGCCCAATAGGATGGATGGAGGATAATTTCTTGCCTTGACAGGAAGCCAGAACAAAATAACAGAAGCTGGCTGGATGGGGAAATGACTTTGTACCTGGCCAGTGTAATATAATTATAATATAACTGATGGACCAGTAGAAGCCAGAAGCCAGGAGCAATTCCATCCCCCATACAGCAGGTGGCAGTGGTCCTCTTTTGGTGTCCCAGTTGGACACCTGCAGGGGTGCTTGGGAGTTGGAGTCAGGTGGAAGGTGAACTAAGCTCCTGGGGGGTGTGGAAAAGAAGAAAGAGAGGAGAAGAATTGTGTTGTGCTGTGTTAGTATTTTGTGAAAATAGACCTTTTATGATATGGGGACTTGTGTCTATGTGGTTGTGTCTGGGGTTTGGGGTCCTGCAATGCCTCCTGGTGGGATATATATAGAGATTTTTCTCTAATAAACAGAATTCCAGGGAGCAAGCACTCCTTGCTGGATGCACTATGGACCTCTATCAGAGGGGGAAAAATGACCAATTTCTAATTTTTATTGCAAACAAGAATATGTAGCCTTTAAACATTATGAAGTAAATCATTTTTAAATTAATAACTGGATACCCAATAAGGTCCAAGCTAGAGAAAGTGGTGCAGCGGGCAGAATCTGAAAGGAAAGTCACTACAAGTGGACGTGAGGCTGTGTGATGAGTAAAGATCATTGAAGTTTCTAATAGTGGTGTCAGTGACTAAAGCATATGGCTCTGTAAGCTTTTAGAACAGTTTCAGAGGCCTAATGAAATCATAAAACTTGATTCCCGTAGACGAGCTAATGGAAAGTTTGGGAAGTGCTCGCTATATTAGGATCCTTAATTTGTTTAAGGGATGTGGGAGAAAACATTTTTTTTTCTACCCACGATAGCTTATTTCGGTGAACACACAGCACTCACTGGGATTGCGCAGGATGTCTGCACTGGACACTACCTTTGGTTGATAAGGTTGATCCCACATTGGCAGTGCAATGCCGTACTGTTAGATTATGTGATGATTCATGGTGTAATGCCAGACCACCACAGACAGTAAGAAGTAGGATGTGGGAAGTAAGATCTAGGGTGCAGATATGGCAGGCGGCATGGTGGTGCTCTGATGGGTGTTACTCCTTCACAGATCCACTGTCCTGGCTTCAAATCCTGTGTCCAGCTGCACAATCTCTGTGTAAACTCTCTTCTGGATTCCCTGGTTTATCTTCAACATCCAAAGATGTCATACACATTAGGTTGACTGATAGAATTGAATTGACTCTGTAATGGGTCAGTGTGTGAATGAGCCTTGTAACAGACAGGAGTTCAGTTCAGTGCTGTCTCCTGCCTTGCACAGAAGCCTGCTAGGTTAGGCATCAGACAACTGTGAAATGGGTTGTGAGTGTTTAAAAATGGCAAACTTAACACCCAAGACATTATGATTGCCGTTACAGAGTCCAAGGGCATCCACCACAGCTTCAGGCTGGGTGTGCTTTTTTGTTTCCCTTACTTTACTATTCAGTATTTTATTTACTCTGACATTTATTGGGTTGCTGGTTTATTCGTTTTAGGAACAGGCAAATGTGTATTTTTCTCTTTAAGTCTCTGTCAGTATCAAAAACAGTCAGTCATTATCCAACCCACTATATCCTAACACAGGCTCACGGGGGGTATGCTGGAGAATCCCGGGCAGGGTGCCAGCCCACCGCATGCACACACACACACACACACACACCAAGGACAATTTAGGATTGCCAATGCACCTAACCTGCATGTCTTTGGACTGTGGGAGGAAACCCACGCAGACACGGAGAGTACATGCAAACTGAACGCAGGGAGGACCCAGGATGCGAACCCACAGGTCTCCTAACTGCGAGGCAGCAGTGCTACCCACTGCGCCACCAAAACAGCTCAACATCAGAATCACTATAGGCCACAGTGACCACTTGATAACTTTTTTCCCTGCTAATCACACAAAGGTACCAGTATCACATGCCTGTGTTTATCCCGCTAAATAAAAGAATATGTGTGTGTGTGTTTGTTCAGTTACTTTATCATTCCAACAGGTGGTGCATCATAACAGAATTTGCAGTACTGTACTGCATTTTATGAATACAAATGTTTGTGAGGTGCCAAATGTAATGCATTGTATTACTACAGATGTGTCGAAATAAATGAGAGAGAAGGAAAACACCATTAAACATATGCAGTAAGATTTCAGAAAACAAATAATTTACAATTTCTGTCTTGGAAGGATGAAAGCACTAACAAGCCCTATAACTAAAATATCACCTTTTCATTATCTGCTAGGCCTGGTTTCTAATTGGTAAACTTGTAACGGCCGACCCCTTACCCAGCCGGCAGCTACACCTCCAAGACCTGTGGCCTGGATAATTTACTGAGATCAATCTAACTATCAAGCCGTACCGCTAACAAAGTACACTTTTCCCCACAATCGACGGTGTAAATATAAACTCACAAAAGCAGATATGTAAAATTATACTGATTAAATGTATTAAATGAAACAACAAGACAAATGCAAAAATAGAAAGAAACTTAAATATAAATATCCCTCCACCACATCAACAACGAGACACCACCATATATAAATACAACAAAACCCTCCTTTGCCCCCGTAACATATAACAAACAACACAAATAACAGAAATGAATGAGTTACGGAAATGATCGTGAACTTGAGTCCGGTTATAAAAACTGTCCTGAATACGATTGACTGAACTAATAATAAATGAGTCGTTTGATTTTCCCGGAAGAACAGCCTCGCCGCGGATCCTCGGTGCGTGGTGGATGATGAAGGCCGACCCCGGGGTCTCTCGTGATGAGGATATTGAAGTCAGTCCGGCGAATTGAAAAACAAACTGGATGAAATGCGCGAGGTGGAATACGGCAGGTATAGATGGCTTGTGGTCGTGAAATGAAAAGGTCTCCTTCTCTTCTCTTCCCTCTCCTCTCTCTTCCTGTCCTTCTAGTCCTGTGACGGCTGTAATCGATTAGTAGTGAACAGGTGTTTTCCAGGTTTGAGGCTGTGGTCTTCTTCCATTATCATTTACTGATACACATAAACAGCGAAGGGGACAATGGAAACGAGACGCGCTCAGTACTGACATTTAACAACACTACCTATGTAGCCCCGCTGCAAACTGGTTGGAATGAAAATCTCCAGAACTGGAGTTGAGTACCCCTAATCTAAAGTATATACTCATTTCTCTATTTCCTTTGGTCATTTTCTCCCCATAACAGTTTTTAATATGCATTCTAATACAAGATACAGAGTTTGATTGAAAAATCGATGCACAGAAAAGTCCTACGATAAATGAATACGAATGGCACTATATAAAAGAGAGATAAAAAGACAGAAAGTCACTATGACTAATAGGCAGATAGATATGAAAAACACTAATCGACTGATAGGTCAACAGACGTCAAAAGCACTCTGTAACAGAGAGACAGACACATGAGTATGCAAGGCAACCCTATATACTGTATAAACGTCTACGCGTGGAAGTGTGTGTGTCTGTCTGTCCGACCTGGAAGTGAGAGGTGGAGTCTGGGTAAGGGCTCCGCCTCCGTGGAAACAGAAAACTCGCTTAGCCGCTAATGACACAAGCGAGGCCAGCAAAATGAAACCTCAGAACAAAAAGTCGCTTAGCCGCTAACATCGGCAAAACGGTATCCCTTTTACTTTTCCTCCCGCCGCTAATACACAAGCGAGGCGAGCACGTCAGCAAAACGAAACCTCTGAAGAAAGACAGTCGCTTAGAGGCTAATGCATAAACGATGTGAGCACGTTGGCAACACAAATCCTCTTGGGGGAGAGATGCCCAGAGTAGTTCTTTTTAATTACCTGACATCTCGATATTTCAGTTTTTTTTTCTGACGATTTCAGTAGTTTCTAGAACCTCGGGCTTACACAGCTAGTATATAGTAGATATAAAAGGCACTATATAATACATACAGTATGTCAATCAATAGCACTCTGTAATAGACAGACACATGGGAATGCAAGGCAATATATAATAGTTATAAAAGGCACTCTATAATGGCTAGACAGACAGATAGAAAGTTTGTTAGGGTGGTCTCCGAGGGTCTCAGTGTACTTTATCAATCCCAAATGGGAATACCTGTTGTAGGGCAGAGGCCCTCATTCTTTCTCTTTGCGCCTCCCACATGTGTGCCAGTTGTGACGTGTCAGAGAAGACGAGCCTAGTGTGGCCTCTTACCTGCACAGTCAAAGTCAAGTGAAGGGGGCTGCCGGAGGGGTGGGGGGGATTTGAAATTTTTGCTACTCATTTCTTACTGTCCTCTTTTCATTTTTTCCTCTTCTGTTTCTTTTACTCTGCGTTCACACAATAACAGCGTTTTTGTGCTTGCGCCACCACCATCTTCTCAAAGCACCGTGATGTTCCAACAATGATGGATGGATTAAAAGCCAGAAGTCTGTATGACCATCAACATCAAGTGACTCCGTGAGAACCCTGACTACAAAGAGGACTATTTCATTGACGTTGGGTAGAATGCCCAGAGGGGACTGGGTGGTCCTGTGGCCTGGAACCCTTGCAGATTTTATTTTTTTTTCTCTAGCCGTCTGGAGTTTTTCTTTTTTTTGTTGTTGTTTTAAATCAGAAGAGTTTTTCCAACAGATTGCTCCAGAATTACATGGAAAAACAGACATCATGACTAAAAGTAAAAAAGTAAAGGCAGATTATAACCCATCTATCTATCTATCTATCTATCTAATCAAGAAGAAAAAAAAATTATATATATATACTCCCAGATCCTCCCTGCGTGGAGTTTGCATGTTCTCCCCGTGTCTGCGTGGGTTTCCTCCCACAGTCCAAAGACATGCAGGTTAGGTGGATTGGCGATCCTAAATTGTTCCATGTGTGCTTGGTGTGTGTGTGTGTGCTCTGTGATGGGCTGGCGCCCTGACTGGGGGTTTATTTCCTTCCTTGCACCCTTTGTTGGCTGGGTTTGGCTCCAGCAGACCCCGTGACCCTGTAGTTAGGATATAGCGGGTTGGATAATGGATGGATGGATATATATATATATACTATCTACCTATCTATCTATCTATCATATAGTGCCTTATCTATCTATCTATCTATCTATCATATAGTGCCTTTCATATCTATCTATCTATCTATCTAATAGTGCCTTATCTATCTATCTATCTATCATATAGTGCTTTCTAATATATCTATCTATCTATCTATCATATAGTGCTTTTCATATCTACCTATCTATCTATCTATCTATATATCTATCTATCTATCTATCTATCATATAGTGCTTTTCATATCTACCTATCTATCTATCTATCTATCTATCATATAGTGCTTTTCATATCTATCTATCTATCATATAGTGCCTTTCATATCTATCTATCTATCTATCTATCATATAGTCTATCTATCTATTTCAGTGCCTTTCATATCTATCTATCTATCTATCTATCATATAGTGCCTTTCATATCTATCTATCTATCTATCTATCAGATGGAATGGCAAAGGGCTAATTCACCCAGTGCAGCAGAATAAAGTCCATCTCCGTAAGCTTAAAGCCTTTATTTGTGCTTTAAAAGGAACCCACCTGCACGTGCGAGAATATTTCAGACAGTTTTAAAGAGGCGAGTGGGACTGTCATTAGAGTGTACCTTCCATTCCTTCACTTTTTCATCCATTATCTGCGCCTGCTTTATCCAGTTTAGGGCAATTGGGGTCTGAAGGCTACTGAACTCCAGCAGCTTTGGCCACAAGGCGTGAAACGGGCCTGGATAAGACACCAGTCCATCACAGAGATAAGTACAAGGAGCCGTGAGGATGGAAATTGTGACTCCATTGCGTGTTATTAGTAATAGCTGGTGTATGTTACAAGAGTGCTCTTGGGTATGTAGCAGATTCAAAGTGTTACGCTTTATACAAACTTGTCAAAGAGAGAATGCATCAAACATTCAGCTCCTCTACACTACCATGTAAAAAAGAAGTAGCCAATTAATTCAACACAATTAACAGCATTTCTCATTTTAGTGCAGATTTTCTTCTGAAGAACAGACATCTTAGATAAAACACACACAGAACTGCCCAATACCAACATTTGCAGCTGTGATGGAATCGGAGCATCAGCACGACCACACCAAGGCAGTCCCGGGTTCAAGTAATGGATGATTTATTCACCAGTTTGCCTCGAAAAGTAACACAAGCACAAGTACGAACACAGTGTCTCCACTATTCACCTCTCTTCTCAATTCCTCCTCCTCCAGTCGAGTGTTGCCTGTCTCCACTCCCAGCTCCGACTCACCTGGATAAGGGAATGCGGTTCCTTTAATTAAGGATCTGGGAGTTCTTCTGGTGCCAGGGCAACTGCACGACGGAAGCATTTCCGGGTCATATGGAAGTCCCATGAATTGTGGAGTGCATCTTCCCACAACCCTTGTGGCACCCACGGACCCCAGCAGGGTTGTGCTGCCGGACTACAACTACCAGCATTCCCTGCTAGTTCCCGAATGGACGCCAATATGGAGGGTTGCTGCCACCTGTCCTCTGGGGGAAATAAATATCCCTTTGTGACAGTCGTTACTTGTCCTCTTCTTTTATCCTGGCCAGGGAGGGTACTGTAATCATGTCTGGCCAGGACACCTGTCCGTTTGCCTGGGGCATCCCGTCTGGGTAGGGGGTCTTCTCCGGCTGGGATGTCCATCCATCCCTTAGGGCAGCCTTGTTTGGGTGTGACCTCCTTCCCTCTCTTGGCTGAGATGCCTTTTTGTACTCTCGGGGCCTCTGTCTGGTTAAGGGATCTTTCTGACTCCCTGCCGGGATGCCTTTCCAACCTGTATGCCACCTACACAGCCTTACAGAATGAAACAAATTTTACATGCTGAGAACTCATTGCGCAGTGTCCAGCACTTTAATTATTGTGCACAGCAGATTAAAATCAAATTAAACTGATGGCTAACTTGAAATGACTCCTGAAAGGCAGAGTTGTGCCAGCGTCCTGCCCATTTGCTCAATTAACATGACATGCTGATGCTTGGTCAGTGGTTGTTCCATTGAAGAATTACGGAGGCCATCTTGGTGTTCTTAGGAAACTTCAATGCTGCAGACATTTCTTGTAGCTTTCCCCAGATGTGAGCCTCGACATATCCAGTCTCTAAGCTCTGCAGGCAATCCCTTCGACCTCTTGGCTGGGTTTTTGCTCTGAGGTCCAATCAATTGAATTGTTTTTCATAGTCTGTGAGTCCTTTAGGTGCCCTTTTGCCATCTCTAAGTAGGCTTTCATGTCTCATTTGGCCACTCTGACACAAAGCCCAGATGAATGGAGTGCTGCGGTGGTGGTTATCCTTCAGGAAGTTTCTCCCATCTTTGTGCAGCTTCTCTAGAGCTCAGCCAGAGTGACCGTTTGGGTTCTTGGTCACCGTTCTTGTCCGGTTACTGCATTTGTCCTGGTGGTTCCATATTTCTTTCATTAGAGCATTAGAACAATCTAGACGAGAACAGGCCATTCAGCCCAGCAAAGCTCGCCGGTCCTATCCACTTATTTCTTCCAAATGAACATCAAGTCGAGTTTTCAAAGTCCCTAACGTCTTACTGTCCACCACACCACTTGGTCTCTTATTCCAGGTGTCTGTCGTTCTTTGTGTAAAGAAAATCTTCCTAATGTTTGTGCGAAATTCACCCTTCACAAGTTTCCAACTGTGTCCCCGTGTTTTTGATGAACTCATTTTAAAATACAAGTCTCGATCCATTGGACTGATTCCCTTCATCATTTTAAACCCTTCACTCAGGTCTCCTCTTAATCTTCTTTTTCTTAAACTGTAAAGGCTCAGCTCTTTTAATCGTTCCTCATAACTCATCTCCTGTAGTCCCTGAATCAGCCTCGTCGCTCTTCTCTGGACCTTTTCTTGTGCTGTTATGTCAGGGGTGGGCAATGTCGGTCCTGGAGAGCCGCAGAGGCTGCAGGTTTTTGTTCCAACCCCAGTTACTTTATGAGAAGTCAGTTATTGCTGATGACGCACTTATTGCTTAAGTGAAATTTTGATGCTGCATTTTAGTGGTCTCGCTTGTTAAGATTCCCCACCCTTAATTGCTTCTTTCAGTCTCAAACAGCTGCATTCACTGTTTTAATGGCTCCTTATTAGCAGTAAGATGTAAATGACAAAGCAGCCAGTAGTTCTCCATCTAGCTTGTTTCCATTTACATCTGTGTGTGTTCATCATGCACTGTTTGATTTAATAAAACACAAAATGTGGCAGACTGA